>NC_084745.1:5541063-5574911 GCF_033978785.1 Entelurus aequoreus
AACTGTATGCAATATGGAATGTTGGTCCCTAAGCAGGAAGATGCAGAACTGTATGCAACATGGATTGTTGGTCCCTAAGCAGGAAGATGCAGAACTGTATGCAACATGGAATGTTGGGACAGAAGGATGCAGAACTGTATGCAACATGGAATGTTGGTCCCTAAGCAGGAAGATGCAGAACTGTATGCAACATGGAATGTTGGGACAGAAGGATGCAGAACTGTATGCAACATGGAATGTTGGTCCCTAAGCAGGAAGATGCAGAACTGTATGCAATATGGAATGTGGGTCCCTAAGCAGGAAGATGCAGAACTGTATGCAACATGGAATGTTGGTCCCTAAGCAGGAAGATGCAGAACTGTATGCAACATGGAATGTTGGTCCCTAAGCAGGAAGATGCAGAACTGTATGCAACATGGAATGTTGGTCCCTAAGCAGGAAGATGCAGAACTGTATGCAATATGGAATGTTGGTCCCTAAGCAGGAAGATGCAGAACTGTATGCAACATGGAATGTTGGTCCCTAAGCAGGAAGATGCAGAACTGTATGCAACATGGAATGTTGGTCCCTAAGCAGGAAGATGCAGAACTGTATGCAACATGGAATGTTGGTCCCTAAGCAGGAAGATGCAGAACTGTATGCAATATGGAATGTTGGTCCCTAAGCAGGAAGATGCAGAACTGTATGCAACATGGAATGTTGGTCCCTAAGCAGGAAGATGCAGAACTGTATGCAACATGGAATGTTGGTCCCTAAGCAGGAAGATGCAGAACTGTATGCAACATGGAATGTTGGTCCCTAAGCAGGAAGATGCAGAACTGTATGCAATATGGAATGTTGGTCCCTAAGCAGGAAGATGCAGAACTGTATGCAACATGGAATGTTGGTCCCTAAGCAGAAGGATGCTCTCCAGTACGGACTCCAGTCTGACTTAAGAGTCCTTCTGGAGTGGAGCAGGTGAACATCCACCTGTGTGGAGCTGCTTATGAACTTGGGATCCTGGGGACCAAACAGTGGGTGTGACCTGGACTCCCAATGTCTGTTGAATATCCAACTTGGGTCTCTACTGAAATGTTGCTAGGGTCTTAAAGAGGTCAGCTCTGGAGTCCTGGGTTTTGTGTGATCATGCTCCCTCTGCGCCCCCAAGCCTTTGGTCACCCCAAACTGGCGAGATGTCACTTTCCTGAAGCACTATTAAAAACTGTCGGGACGCATATTGGACTCACCTTCCAGAGCAGCCAAAGCCATGAGCCGGCCCTCAAGCCCTGCGCACACATTGCAGTGCAGGGTGGGTGCCGGACCCCCATGGCCGTGTGCGGGGGAAGGGCTGGTGGAGACTGCTGATGACAGCAAAGGTAACATGCAAAAGGAAAGGGCTGAAATGAAATTGCTTCTGTCAGACGGCTATGATGTGGCTGTGTTGTTTATCCTCTGAGGGGAACAATGTGTGTGTAGTGGACCAAGAGACCGGGGCTGTCCAGGGGGACTACGTTACTTCTGACTCACGGAGGACATTTGTTTTATGGTTTTTAGGGTGCACATATTCCTTCTCCAATTTTTGCTTCCAATATTTTGGCTATGAATTATCATTCTTACTCATATTTTTGTAACAAGTTCTGTGCCAGCATCTCTCCCTCGTAGATGCTACTCACTATTGTCGCTAGCCTTGTTGCATCGCTCTGTTTATGATGATTATAGCCCAAAGAGCGGGCCAACATTTGGGTGTCAATGACATGCAAGCACTTGTTTTTGCAGGCAAATTAAGCCATGGTTGGACAAGGTGGGCGGGGCAACCACAGGAACATAGCTGCAACCATGCAACAATGCAACCATGCAACCATGCAACCATGCAACCAGAGGAACATAGCTGCAACCATGCAACCATGCAACCATGCAACCAGAGGAACATAGCTGCAACCATGCAACCATGCAACCATGCAACCAGAGGAACATAGCTGCAACCATGCAACCATGCAACCATGCAACCATGCAACCATGCAACCATGCAACCATGCAACCAGAGGAACATAGCTGCAACCATGCAACCATGCAACCATGCAACCAGAGGAACATAGCTGCAACCATGCAACCATGCAACAATGCAACCATGCAACCATGCAACCATGCAACCAGAGGAACATAGCTGCAACCATGCAACCATGCAACCATGCAACCATGCAACCATGCAACCAGAGGAACATAGCTGCAACCATGCAACAATGCAACCATGCAACCATGCAACCATGCAACCAGAGGAACATAGCTGCAACCATGCAAAGAAAACTCTAGAAAAGGTTTAGGTGTTGTTTTAACAAGACTGTTTTTAAAGAAATATCATAACACTTGTTGGCAACACAATCTTAAAAACGATTCTAAAAAGTGGACATTTTGGTGCCTACTATCATTGTTTTGTACTGTATTGTGTGTTAGGTGTGTGTTTGTTAGTCAATACTGGAAGCTTGATAGAGCTTCTCAAGTCTGCAGTTCATTTGCAGAAACCAACACGTCTGATTTCATAAAACCTATTTTTTATTTTGCATTCAAAGCAATAATTCTTTATCAGACCAGAAATATACGACTGAAGCTGTTGACCAAGTACACACTGTCACTAGTCCTGTGACGCACACACACTGTCACTAGTCCTGTGACGCACACACACTGTCACTAGTCCTGTGACGCACACACACTGTCACTAGTCCTGTGACGCACACACACTGCCACTAGTCCTGTGACGCACACACACTGCCACTAGTCCTGTGACGCACACACACTGTCACTAGTCCTGTGACGCACACACACTGTCACTAGTCCTGTGACGCACACACACTGTCACTAGTCCTGTGACGCACACACACTGTCACTAGTCCTGTGACGCACACACACTGCCACTAGTCCTGTGACGCACACACACTGTCACTAGTCCTGTGACGCACACACACTGTCACTAGTCCTGTGACGCACACACACTGTCACTAGTCCTGTGACGCACACACACTGTCACTAGTCCTGTGACGCACACACACTGTCACTAGTCCTGTGACGCACACACACTGTCACTAGTCCTGTGACGCACACACACTGCCACTAGTCCTGTGACGCACACACACTGCCACTAGTCCTGTGACGCACACACACTGTCACTAGTCCTGTGACGCACACACACTGTCACTAGTCCTGTGACGCACACACACTGTCACTAGTCCTGTGACGCACACACACTGTCACTAGTCCTGTGACGCACACACACTGTCACTAGTCCTGTGACGCACACACACTGTCACTAGTCCTGTGACGCACACACACTGTCACTAGTCCTGTGACGCACACACACTGTCACTAGTCCTGTGACGCACACACACTGTCACTAGTCCTGTGACGCACACACACTGCCACTAGTCCTGTGACGCACACACACTGTCACTAGTCCTGTGACGCACACACTGTCACTAGTCCTGTGACGCACACACACTGTCACTAGTCCTGTGACGCACACACACTGTCACTAGTCCTGTGACGCACACACACTGTCACTAGTCCTGTGACGCACACACACTGTCACTAGTCCTGTGACGCACACACTGTCACTAGTCCTGTGACGCACACACACTGCCACTAGTCCTGTGACGCACACACACTGTCACTAGTCCTGTGACGCACACACTGTCACTAGTCCTGTGACGCACACACACTGTCACTAGTCCTGTGACGCACACACACTGTCACTAGTCCTGTGACGCACACACACTGTCACTAGTCCTGTGACGCACACACACTGTCACAAGTCCTGTGATGCACACACACTGCCACTAGTCCTGTGACGCACACACACTGTCACAAGTCCTGTGATGCACACACACTGTCACTAGTCCTGTGACGCACACACTGTCACTAGTCCTGTGACGCACACACACTGTCACTAGTCCTGTGACGCACACACACTGTCACTAGTCCTGTGACGCACACACTGTCACTAGTCCTGTGACGCACACACACTGTCACTAGTCATGTGACGCACACACACTGCCACTAGTCCTGTGACGCACACACACTGCCACTAGTCCTGTGACGCACACACACTGTCACTAGTCCTGTGACGCACACACACTGTCACTAGTCCTGTGACGCACACACACTGTCACAAGTCCTGTGACGCACACACACTGTCACTAGTCCTGTGACGCACACACACTGTCACTAGTCCTGTGACGCACTCCACGTCTGAAATCACACAACTCTTTAAGTTGACCAGTCAGGTTGCTGCAATGATTAGTAATTAAACCTCCAATCCAACTAGTTACCTTCTTGGTTAGTCTTCACTTGCAGCAGAAGGGAGGGGCTGAGGGTCTGGGGAGGCAGTGTCCACAACGCTGTGGATACTTCCTGAATGTTTCGGTCCTTTGCTTCCTATGGACTCTTATTGAGCTAAAACAACTAGAAACATGTTTTTGAAAAGGCCAATAAAGACTTGAAAGGCACACAAGTAGCACAGTTGCTAAAATGAGGAGTACAATGAGGACTTGGTAAATCAAAGTAGAATCATCAAAACACACGTTTGAAAAGAGCAGCCTTCCACACACAATCAGAAGTGGAGAGATTGAAGAAATCCACAGTGGACAGAGCAAGAGACTCCACAAGAAGAGTTAGCTGACCTCTTGATGTGTGGAAGTGGAGGAGCAGCTGACAGTCTAGTCCAAAGGTGCTGAGAGAAGTCCAAAAGAAGAAATGTCCTCATGTTTCTTTGCTTGCTGTCATCATTACGGCTCGTCAGTGAGTTGGCCCGCTTGCTGTCACATGTCCAAGTCACTCCCCTCCAAGTCCCAGGACGCACCTCTCCTCTTGTCAGCTTCTATTAGCTCTCCACACAAACGCTGGACCACCGTCTGCTGCCATGAGTGGACTTTCACTGGGACCGTCCTTATTGGATGCGTCCTGCCCCGGTTCATGTCGACTGTCACCTCCCGCATCCTGCCGCCAGCTGACTCTGCCTCGGGGTCCAATCCGAGTTGCTGAGGAAGTCCTTCCATCGTTGTCCTGGTAGAATACTGTCTTTATTTTCAGACAGCAAGGAAGACGAGTGTGTCTGCAACGCTGATTGAAACAAGAAGGCCATGTGGCCCCGGCTCATTCCGGATGTTTTGCATCCCGGTCCCGGCTCGTCTCCGGCGCCAAAGAAAACCTTGCCTGGTCTCCCGCTGACAGCAGCGTTGTCACATGCAGTCTCAGGGGAGTCAACAAGTCTGTCAAGTGTTTCACAGGTCGTGTCCCTGCGAGGATTGAGAGTTTGCATCATCACTTTTTAGCTGCTTGGAACTGTTGAGGTCAGCATGGGTTGGATTTGCAGAAAGTCTGGCTTCCCAATTCTGCACATGTGAGCAAAAACTACTTCCAGGCGACTCGACATTTACAGTCCGGTTTCCAGATGTCTAATATAGAACTTCATACTCATTTCCTTTTCCTCAAACCTTGTTTGAGACGCTGGGCCACAGTCACTATATGCCTGCTCTCTGTGGAAACATAGGATTTTTCTCTTGTCATTTGGTACTTGAACAGGCGCCAGTCATTTGGTACTTGAACAGGCGCCAGTCATTTGGTACTTGTACAGACATGCGCCAGTCATTTGGTACTTGTACAGGAACCAGTCATTTGGTACTTGTACAGGAACCAGTCATTTGGTACTTGTACAGGCACCAGTCATTTGGTACTTGTACAGGCACCAGTCATTTGGTACTTGTACAGGAACCAGTCATTTGGTACTTGTACAGGCACCAGTCATTTGGTACTTGTACAGGCACCAGTCATTTGGTACTTGTACAGGAACCAGTCATTTGGTACTTGTACAGGCACCAGTCATTTGGTACTTGTACAGGCACCAGTCATTTGGTACTTGTACAGGCACCAGTCATTTGGTACTTGTACAGGCACCAATCATTTGGTACTTGAACAGGCGCCAGTCATTTGGTACTTGTACAGACATGCGCCAGTCATTTGGTACTTGTACAGGAACCAGTCATTTGGTACTTGTACAGGAACCAGTCATTTGGTACTTGTACAGGCACCAGTCATTTGGTACTTGTACAGGCACCAGTCATTTGGTACTTGTACAGGAACCAGTCATTTGGTACTTGTACAGGCACCAGTCATTTGGTACTTGTACAGGCACCAGTCATTTGGTACTTGTACAGGCACCAGTCATTTGGTACTTGTACAGGCACCAATCATTTGGTACTTGAACAGGCACCAGTCATTTGGTACTTGTACAGACATGCGCCAGTCATTTGGTACTTGTACAGGAACCAGTCATTTGGTACTTGTACAGGCACCAGTCATTTGGTACTTGTACAGGCACCAGTCATTTGGTACTTGTACAGGAACCAGTCATTTGGTACTTGTACAGGCACCAGTCATTTGGTACTTGTACAGGCACCAGTCATTTGGTACTTGTACAGGCACCAGTCATTTGGTACTTGTACAGGCACCAGTCATTTGGTACTTGTACAGGCACCAACCCAGTCCCGTCTGTAAATCAAACGGTGACATATGTTGTGTTGCACGTGACGTCAAGTCTGTTGCGGCTCAAACACAAACAAGCGGACTCAGTCGGACTGCCGCTAGGGAACATTCCATGCTAGCAAAGCATGTATGCGCGATGTAGAACACTTAAAGGTACAGTAGGACTGGGCTAGCTCCATGCTTATTTACATGAGATTTGCATGTTACTGATTAGCATTGACATGGCCATTCCAACACCTCCACATTTAGTAATTTAGTAAAAGAGTATTTTCAAAGAAATGCATGTCATGAAACACGTAAATCCAAAATAACATTCCATGCGATACTTGCAAGAAAACCCCCCCAAAAACAGTCAGAAGTGTTTTTCAGGGGGAAACCACAATTCATCAATCCCACCAATCAGCATCTTTCAGCCCCGCCCTCCTCAGTTCCCGGGGTCTGTTTACATTGACATTGTTTTCACGGTCTTGGGAATGCTTTAGAACTGCATTTCACTTCATAGTTTACTGCTCGCAGTTCCACAAGTGTGATGGAAGGCCAGAGAAATATCATTTTAGTTTGTATTCTTACGAGGAGAGGGAGAGGTAATCATTGTTGTATTGTCAAAGAATAACGCTTCTCTGCTTTTAATTCACCAGATTGTACTATATATCTTCCCTTCTTGTAGTTTGTCACTGATCAAAGCCAACTGTTGATGAGTGGATAATAATAACGATGATATGAGACGACAACCGCGTGTCAAAGGGGGGTTGACAGAAATAACCCCTCGGAGCGACATCACAATAATTAGCGTAGCGGGAGAGGCCGAGAGGCACATAATCATAGGGTCTTAATGTCTGCTGAATGCTATTAATCAGCAGCATTACCCATCATGCACTGCCTTTATCTCACAGTGCTGGGCGATGATGAGCCTCCCCTCTTGATCCACCGCCATGTCAAACACACCGTGTACATCTTCCTAGACGATACAGAGGAACATGTGCACAACAGAAATGAAGACTAGATCCCAGAGGTCCACCATGACTGAGCAAGTACAAGGCGACACTTGACTGGAGAAGTCCTGTCAAACATTTTCATCTCGTTTCCCACAATGCAGTTCTGTGGGTCATCAACATGACCAGAGGTGGTCTAACATGTGAACAATCGGAGCCTGTTTCGCACTGCAACCACTTTCTGGTAACATACCAGCCTCATTTTCAGGAAACATTTGATTAAAACACAAAACTTTTGAAACGCCCTGATCCTGACCATGGGATCAAGTCAGATGCCCTCATGAAGGAATCTTCCACGTGAGTACAACCTGGACCATGTACTCACAAAGACCGGCTTCGCTTGGCAGCTCGTCAGTTGATCTGTTAAAGTTGCAGTAGAGTGGAAAATAAGTGGCCTCTATATTGAACTATTATCATACTGTATATATCTGATTTATCACACCTGAAGACTTATACAGTTTGAGAGTACATTGATATGATCAAAATAGTATTAATCTCAGACATTTTGAGAGATAATAAGGAAGCCAGTCATGTGATCCCTTCCCCATCAACAACAATGCTAATCAAGCAGACTTTGTGAGCGCTAACAACAATTACTTTGGGACAAATTATGATCCAGGACCTTATTTTTTGGAGCCCTGTAAAATTTCCACTCTCGCTGGGATATCGAGCGACGGGAAGCTTGCATGATTCTGTTTAGATGAAGATTCAATCACAATCCTCACTGAGGGTTAAACAAAGTTCCTGCAGGAAGCGTCTTGTGGGGTCTATTTCACCACCAGAAAGTGTAGCAGCCTGTGGGTCCATGGTCACATGTGTCTACTAGTAGGTGAGAGATGCATGATCCATGGTCACATGTGTCTACTAGTAGGTGAGAGATGCATGATCCATGGTCACATGTGTCTACTAGTAGGTGAGAGATGCATGATCCATGGTCACATGTGTCTACTAGTAGGTGAGAGATGCATGATCCATGGTCACATGTGTCTACTAGTAGGTGAGAGATGCATGATCCATGGTCACATGTGTCTACTAGTAGGTGAGAGATGCATGATCCATGGTCACATGTGTCTACTAGCAGGTGAGAGATGCATGATCCATGGTCACATGTGTCTACTAGTAGGTGAGAGATGCATGATCCATGGTCACATGTGTCTACTAGTAGGTGAGAGATGCATGATCCATGGTCACATGTGTCTACTAGCAGGTGAGAGATGCATGATCCATGGTCACATGTGTCTACTAGTAGGTGAGAGATGCATGATCCATGGTCACATGTGTCTACTAGTAGGTGAGAGATGCATGATCCATGGTCACATGTGTCTACTAGCAGGTGAGAGATGCATGATCCATGGTCACATGTGTCTACTAGTAGGTGAGAGATGCATGATCCATGGTCACATGTGTCTACTAGCAGGTGAGAGATGCATGATCCATGGTCACATGTGTCTACTAGCAGGTGAGAGATGCATGATCCATGGTCACATGTGTCTACTAGTAGGTGAGAGATGCATGATCCATGGTCACATGTGTCTACTAGTAGGTGAGAGATGCATGATCCATGGTCACATGTGTCTACTAGTAGGTGAGAGATGCATGATCCATGGTCACATGTGTCTACTAGTAGGTGAGAGATGCATGATCCATGGTCACATGTGTCTACTAGTAGGTGAGAGATGCATGATCCATGGTCACATGTGTCTACTAGTAGGTGAGAGATGCATGATCCATGGTCACATGTGTCTACTAGCAGGTGAGAGATGCATGATCCATGGTCACATGTGTCTACTAGCAGGTGAGATATGCATGATCCATGGTCACATGTGTCTACTAGTAGGTGAGAGATGCATGAATTATAATCTACAATTGAAAAAAAAAAGCACTATACAAAAAATATAATTGACTTTTAGCAAGTTTGACACCAAGTGTGTCAACTATAGCAGCGTAAGCTAGCAGTAGCTCACTGCTATCAATGCACGGCTAAAATAGTCCGTCTGTGTTAGCGCTTATAATAACAATATCACTCATATTTGCTTCATTTTCAGGTCATGACATGTAAATGGAGTATTGTTGGTACTTATAATAACAATAGCACTCATATTTGCTTCATTTTCAGGTCATGACATGTAAATGGAGTATTGTTGGTACTTATAATAACAATATCACTCATATTTGCTTCATTTTCAGGTCATGACATGTAAATGGAGTATTGTTGGTACTTATAATAACAATATCACTCATATTTGCTTCATTTTCAGGTCAGGACATGTAAATGGAGTATTGTTGGTACTTATAATGACAATATCACTCATATTTGCTTCATTTTCAGGTCATGACATGTAAATGGAGTATTGTTGGTACTTATAATGACAATATCACTCATATTTGCTTCATTTTCAGGTCATGACATGTAAATGGAGTATTGTTGGTGGATGTTTTTAAAGAGTATAATGAGAGGAGCCTTCATCTGTTGATTCAATTGTTAGATATTTATTTACCATTTAGAATGCATAACAATATGTGTTCTTGTCTTACATAAGGATTGTGAATAATAAACAGCACATCTCTTTCCAATGTTTGCATATTTCCAGTATGACTGACCTAATAATATGGTCAGAGTGCAGAAGTGTTACTCCAGTGTCGTCAATCTGCGGAAATTACTGAAGATATTCACAGCAGAATATTCAAAATGGTTTTGGCATTTTGTGATTTTTAGACAGTATTTTCACATACTTTGCAAATTGTAAATACATTTGAATATGCTTGAATAAAACACAATTAAGCGTATAAAGTCAACTTGTTTTCCACTCTACTGCGGCTTTAACTGATGGCTTGATGAGCTGCCAAGCGAAGCCGATCTTTGTCCCTGTGAGTACATGGCCCGGGTTGTACTCACGTGGAATATTCCTTCGTATGGGACTCGCTCAGGGAGACAATTAGAGAGCATGCTAAAGCCAAGGTGACGTCTATCCGCAGTGCCAAGCAGCTTCTAAATTACTAATCTTCACCACCATGGTGGAAAATAAAGTTCTTCCGCTGGAGGACTCGAGGAAAAGGAATGGCCAAACATTCTTTACACACCGAGTAGGACGACTTCAGAAGCTAACCGCTAAAGCTTCAATGTAAAGTAGGGCTGGTCGATCCAGATATCAATACCTACAGTATCAGTATATAATTAATACTAAAGTGATTGGATCAATATTTGTCTTTGTTCTTGTTCTTATTACAAAATCGTTTTTTAGTGGTCTTTATTGTTGTTTAGCAACTCAGGGAGTGTGTGTGGATACAGGAAGGTGTTTAGGGCGAAGCCCAAATGGTTGAAATGAGAGCCAACAGTAATTGTTTCTGTTTATTGTTCACTCATAAGTGGCATTAAATACTACACCTCATCTGGTTTACTACTAAACTAGCCCCTTTTTAAATTGAATAAGATACAGGTCATGACTTGAATGACTTGCTATAAAACATGTTCAGTTCTATGATCTATTGTCAAAGTATCGGATCGGGGCTCAAAATTGAATCGGATCTGAGGCCAACAAATCAGATTGGCCAAACATTTTGATTGGGACTTCCCTCAAAGAAATATTTCAGGATCTCAAAAGGACTAATTGCAAAGAGAGCTGTCAGTTTGGTGCGAGAACAACACGAGTGTACAAAGCTCTTGTTTGCTTCCCAAACACCTGTCATCTTCATCCAAACTCTACGTTGACGTCTGCTCTCCTGAGGCCACTTGTCACTCTCTTCTTTGTCTTCTTTGATTTCAAGTGAGTGACATCACAGCTTCCTGGCTGATGACTTGGATGTTTATCTGTCCTTGGAGTCTGTTTGCTATTTCATCTTCTCTGCTGGCTGAGAAGAAAAAGGAAAACTGTTCCTCTTCAAGTCAGTTTAAGCAAAGCCCTTCAAACGCAGGTTCAAAGATGTCCGTCTCCTCATGTATTAAAAAATAATATCTATTCCGTCACGGTCCGCGGGGCCTCGGTGAGCTCCGTAATTGTAGAGGAGATTGAACATAAGACACAAAATATTTTGACCTTTAGTTTTAACCAGGCCTCAATGTCAGTGTAGATGTCTTGTAATTTCCTCTCTAATTATTCTGAGCGTCCAAAAGACCAATGTAAGCAGGTTTTCCTACACTAAGAAAAAATAACAACAATACAGAAGAGTTTACAAATATATTACTTTTTAATAATATATATACTGTATATATATATATATATATATATATATATATATATATATATATATATATATATATATATATATATATATATATATATATATATATATATATACATACATGAGACTTTATGTCTTTTACTTCCGCATGAAGTAGTGATTACCGGACAGTGCATGTCGTACGATTCAATTACCGTGTTAAGGAATATCTCATATGCGGAGTTGGTATCCGATTCACTGAATACGCTACTCCATTGTTTGTTGATCATGTCACGTTCAAAGACCGTGAGTCTCCTTTCATTACAGAGCCTTCTCATGTTTTTTGTTTCTGGTTTTTGAAGTGTGCAATAATCCAAACTACAGACGGCAAATACCGGAAGGTGATCGGATATATCAGTTAGCATAAGACCGCTAGTTATTTCAGTGTCTAGTATGTTGGTAAAGATATTGTCAATTAGAGTGGCGCTCTGCTTGGTGATTCTACTAGGGCGTGTGATAAGAGGTCGCAAGAGTTAACAACATCCTCATTCTGTTCTGCTTGTTGTCATTGGGGTTTAACAGATCAATATTAAAGTCACCACATAGAAATACATTTCCTTGTTTCATTTCTGCGATTATTTCCCCCAGGTAATTTCCAAATGTATCAATGTTTGAATTTGGAGCCTTGTAAACACAGCATACAGATGTTTGTTTTCCTTTCAGCCCTGAGGTTTGAATTGTTACACACTCCATCACAACATCAGCCACTCTAGACATATTTTCCAGAATCTTGAAATGAATGTTTACTTTATTAAACAATGCTACTTCACCCCCAGATATGTTGATTCTATTTTTGCATCCAAAGTTGTGACCTTCAAGGTGGAAGTCCATACCTTTCTGCTCATTAATTCAGGTTTCCGACACTGCGATTATGTTGAAGGGTTTGTCAAATGACGAAAGGTAGTCCTATATTTGATCAAAGTTAGCATATAGGCTCCTGGCGTTAAAATTATTTATTGAAAGATTTCCTTTGAGGTAAATGTTGTCGCTGAATGTACCCTCTGTGTAATATCCACAGTCGTTTACTTCGTTATAATAGCAATGATCATCCGGCTCAGCTTCTTCATTTGGGTCTTCATATCCTTGATGAAGATCAGATGATATACTTATTTTTCCATAGACATCCATCTGGTTATCCAATTCATTCTTATTTATTAGTGAACAATCAGGTTGAACTGAGTTCATTGAGCTGTCTTATTCCATAGATATCTTTCTACCTATTTCTAGTCATACTTTTCCAGCTCCTCCAGCGCCCTGATCAGCACCGGTCTGCTGGTATCTGATCCATTTGGTTTGATGTAGACTTTGCAGTTAGCCGTCCAGGTGTTTTGAATCCTCTTATTTTTCTTCAGCTGGCGAGTCTTCCAAGCGATTGTTGCATTCTTCTTGGTGAGATTTTGCTTTACATGCACTCTGGAGCCTTTCAGTTTGCTGCACTGCATCAGCAGAGCACTTTTGTACTTCTTGTTTGTGAAGTGAAGAAATGAAAGTATTGTTGGTGTTTATTGACTGCTTATTTATTGGATTTTATGGGAGGAATAGAGGACCTCCCATTGCCTCCGCTGTGAGTGGACTTTTATTCACCTTTATTTACAAGTTAGAATGCATTTTTTTAAAATCCATTCTTCATATCTTTCATAATGATTGTGAACGATGAGCACAATTTTACAAAAAGTACAGTTCCCCTTTTAAGTTTTTTATTTGTATTTTTTCAAGATTGCGCTGCTGAAGTAGCAGAATATATACAAATATATATATATATATATATATGATGGGATGATGAATACATGTTTAGTGTGTAGATGATGGGATGCTGTTTAGTGTGGCTTGAGTTGGTGGTAGCAGAAGAAGTGAATGATGTCATAAAAGCTGAGTATTGTATTCATAAAAGCACTTTGTGCTGAGAGCCATTTTATATTGAAAGAAAATGTCAAGATGCAGCCACATTTGTGGAGAAGGTTTGTCTGGATTATCGCCTTAGTCTTTGTCCTCTGAAAGTTATTAGTCCATGTTATTAGTCCATGTTATTAGTCCTTGTTATTAGTTCATGTTATTAGTCCTTGTTATTAGTCCTTGTTATTAGTCCTTGTTATTAGTCCATGTTATTAGTCCATGTTATTAGTCCTTGTTATTAGTCCTTGTTATTAGTCCATGTTATTAGTCCATGTTATTAGTCCTTGTTATTAGTCCATGTTATTAGTCCTTGTTATTAGTCCTTGTTATTAGTCCATGTTATTAGTCCTTGTTATTAGTCCATGTTATTAGTCCATGTTATTAGTCCTTGTTATTAGTCCATGTCCTCCAACTTTACAACATTTTGAGGAACGGCAAACTTACAAAACATTGGTTAGCATTTTTTTAATGACCTGTTTTTTTTTCTACCATAACTCAAGCTGTCATGCACCTCTTCATCGTCTTCATCGTCTTCATCGTCTTCATCGTCTTCATCGTCCCTTGCTGGAACTTGCTGTTTTTTTCACTGTTTCATTCACTCATTTCATGTGAACATCTATTTATGGTTTCATGTGTTTGCGCTCACATTGGCCATCATTGGCTGGTTGTGAGAAGTGTGAGTCAAACATGGATTGAGTTAATTGAGTTAATGAGTGAATGCACTGATGTGGGAGTGAATGGAGGGAAGAAGAAGAATCTCCCCAACATGTCCGAGGTGCAAACTAATAGAAGTCAAACAGAATGCCTTTTGGCCTCAGCTGGAGTCAATTCTCCCTTTGTCAATGCAGGCTCTGCCACGGTGGCCATTGTTGCGCTTGTTGGCCAAGGGATTGGATTCACCCCCCCCCCCCCCCACCCATACCCCCCATCATCCCTGCTGCTGATTTCCCTGGCTCACAAATGGGCAGATTTAATTAGGACATTTGTGTGACTTATTAGCAAAAGGACTCTCGCTGTTTCCCTGAACAAATCATTTGGAAGAGAAAAAAGGGAAAAAGATGTCAGAAAGGTTGATGGCATGTGTGGAAAATGGCTGATGGCATGTGTGGAAAAGAAGCTGTTTGGAAATGAACTGTCTAAAAGAATAAAGGCTTTTTTAAAATACAACTTGTTGGTTTGAATTGTAGCTAATCAACATTGAATATGAAATAACAGCTAGCAGACTCTGTGGTGGACTTGTATGACACTAAGACTCAGACTAGATGTGACCAAGCCTAGTCTATGAGCATGAACTGATGAAGACTACATGGATGAGAGGCTGGATGGATTGGATGCCTGATCTACAATGACTAGGATGAAGGACAAGATCTATAGACAGACTTGTCATGTGTAGTGCAGTTCCACCTCTGAACTGACTTCAGGGCAAACCATACCTGCGGTGTTTTGGTGTTGTTAGCATTTGTTTTTCATCAATAGGACATCCAATATGAAGATGTCTCCTATGTCAAAAATACCTTTTGCAACATGCATTTTCTTGCCTGGGGATCATTCCAGTGCACCGTTGCTGGTGTTGTGGCAAAGACATCAATCATGCAGACTTCCAGAGCGCACCTTTGGTGTGCTACAAAAGCTTCTGTGGTCTACATTGCCAGGGTTCTATTTTGCAGGAAGGTGTGTGCTGAATGTTCAACAACATTGCACAACTGCACAGTTTGGACACCACAGTCACTACTTCCTGATAGTTCATATTGAACTACAAACATTTAGTCAAACACTCAGAGAGCACCTGTGGACACCACAGTGACTACTTCCTGAAAGTTCATATTGAACTACAAACATTTAGTCAAACACTCAGAGAGCACCTGTGGACACCACAGTGACTACTTCCTGAAAGTTCATATTGAACTACAAACATTTAGTCAAACACTCAGAGAGCACCTGTGGACACCACAGTGACTACTTCCTGATAGTTCATATTGAAGTAGACAGATTTAGTGGGAGAGCACCTGTGGACACCACAGTGACTACTTCCTGATAGTTCAGATTGAAGTAGACAGAGTTAGTGGGAGAGCACCTGGGAACACCACAGTGACTACTTCCTGATAGTTCATATTGAAGTAGACAGAGTTAGTGGGAGAGCACCTGTGGACACCACAGTGACTACTTCCTGATAGTTCATATTGAAGTAGACAGAGTTAGTGGTAGAGCACCCGTGGACACCACAGTGACTACTTCCTGAAAGTTCATATAGAAGTAGACAGATTTAGTGGGAGAGCACCTGTGGACACCACAGTGACTACTTCCTGATAGTTCATATTGAAGTAGACAGAGTTAGTGGGAGAGCACCTGTGGACACCACAGTGACTACTTCCTGATAGTTCATATTGAAGTAGACAGAGTTAGTGGTAGAGCACCTGTGGACACCACAGTGACTACTTCCTGAAAGTTCATATAGAAGTAGACAGATTTAGTGGGAGAGCACCTGTGGACACCACAGTGACTACTTCCTGAAAGTTCATATTGAAGTAGACAGAGTTAGTGGGAGAGCACCTGTGGACACCACAGTGACTACTTCCTGAAAGTTCATATTGAAGTAGACAGATTTAGTGGGAGAGCACCTGTGGACACCACAGTGACTACTTCCTGATAGTTCAGATTGAAGTAGACAGAGTTAGTGGGAGAGCACCTGTGGACACCACAGTGACTACTTCCTGATAGTTCAGATTGAAGTAGACAGAGTTAGTGGGAGAGCACCTGTGGACACCACAGTGACTACTTCCTGATAGTTCATATTGAAGTAGACAGAGTTAGTGGGAGAGCACCTGTGGACACCACAGTGACTACTTCCTGATAGTTCATATTGAAGTAGACAGAGTTAGTGGGAGAGCACACATGACTTCCACAGTAGCTGGGCTAGAGAATGGATGGTGGACTTTAGTCCTAAAGTCATCTGGGATAGGCTCCAGGTCACCTGTGGCTTTGGAGCGGATCAGCAGTGGGACTTGAGTCAGACTTTAGGCAAAGGAGTCTTCTTCCTCATATTGGCCTTCACGTCACCATCACACGCTACAAAAAGTCAATCATGCAAGTTATTTGCTCTTTGTTCCAACACACCCAAGCCCTCCTCTTACCGAGAGAAAAAGGTCAGAATTTTAATGGCTTTGCCCACTGTGGTAATCGCCTTTTTGTCTTCGCCTTTTACAAACTAAATGAAACGTTTAACCTATGCCGCTCCATCTTATTAAGCCAGGAGTTATTAACCATCTCCTCGCTGCCAGTGCTGCTCTTCACCGGCTGCTTGTGGCCCACATCCTTCTATTCCACTTTTGTCTTCGGGTCATCTTCTAGCAGGGACTAAGTCTCTGTCAAGACTTCTGTCACTTATTTATTTTCCTGTGCACACGTCTGTGATCCAGCAGGCTAACACGGAGGTGTTCTTTGCTAGCTGAAGACACAAACCTCCTCCAGGGCTCCACAGAGGAATGTGTCCCTCTAGTTTGCGTTCAAGACGTTCTAAAACCTTTCTTTGCACCCACAATAGAAACTGGACATCCCCATTTGTCCAAAGCCAATCATTCTTTGTCAATACACAAACTAAGAAAGAAATAACTGTTTCCATAAACTTTGGTTAAATGAATGAATTCTCTCTCTTTGCGGAACTTTTCACTTGCACAAAATCAAAAATGCAAACACAAAAATGTCACTCCAGGTTTTGTGCAAGAGAGCGTCTGTGTAAAACAATGTGGACGCTCCTGGCCTGAACTCGAACTGCCAACTAAGAACAACGTTGTTGAAGTCAGAATGGAACCATAGTTCTGCCCCACAATCCATCATGGTTAGTTAGGACTGCAACAATTCATCAATAAAATACCATTTTGTTTTAGATTCTGTTGATTTGATTAATCACTTAAATGTAACTAATAAAACGGGATCAAATCCAGACTGCATTGAGTGCGTGGAACTCAAAATACGCGGTTATGGTTTCAGCACGGCCGCTTCAGTTGAGCAAACATGAGAGCGGTGGCGTGTGTGTGCCGTAATCTGAGTAGCGAACAGCACACACCTTGAAATGATCAAGTTGATGATGTGCAATCATTAGACCAGGGGTCGGCTACCCGCGGCTCCGGAGCCGCATGCGGCTCTTTGACCACTCTGATGCGGCTCAGCTGCATACTTGCCGACCCTTCCGGTTTTCCCAGCAGCTTACTTACGATCTCCGTGACTCTCCTAGAAATCCCTCGAAGAAAATATTTTCAGATTTTCACCTTAACAACTGAATTAAGGGCATAACCTGATGGCTCTGCATTTATTGTCCTCAATAGGTTGTACAAACAGCATGCCAGACAGGTCTCATGTTGTATTGAGCTTGGACTCGTACACGTAGGAGACAGCAAGGCATACTTGGTCAACAGCCACACAGTTTACACTGACGGTTGCGGTATAAAACAACTTTAACACTGTTACGTTACAAATATGCGCCACACTGTGAACCCACACCAAAAAAGAATGACAAACACATTTCTGGAGAACCTGCGCACCGTAACACAACATAAACACAACACAACAAATACCCAGAATGCCATGCAGCCGTGACTCCAAACCCCCCCCCCCCCCCCTCCGTGCGTTGGTTGAGGTGGGCGGGTTTTGGTGGTAGCGGAAGAGTCAGGGCTGCATGGCATTCTGGGTATTTGTTTTGTTGTGTTTATGTTGTGTTACAGTGCGGATGTTCTCCAGAAATGTGTTTGTCATTCTTTTTTAGTGTGGTGCATATTTGTAACGTAACAGTGTTAAAGTTTTTTTCTACGGCCACCGTCAGTGTAAACTGTGTGGCTGTTGACCAAGTATGCCTTGCCGTCACTGACGTGTGCAAACAGAAGCTACAATCAACATGTGTGACCGAGCAGGTGCGCTATATTTGCAGACTGTAGAGGGTGTAAAAGCAGTGCTATCAAGCCTTGCACCTTCAGGCGTCTCCCGGGAAAATTTGGGAACGTTGGCAAGTATGACGCTGTCAATCACCATTCATATAAACCTTGCGGGCCGCGTTAACATTAAGTTGTCATAATAAGGTGCGGACCGGGGCGTGTGTTTGAGACCCCTGGTTAAAACATAGCACTAAGCAAAAAAAGCTTTGTATGCAGTGTTATTTCATTTTAAATTTTCAAAAAAGTTATGTGGCTCCCATTATTCTCTTTAATTTGTGAAACTTGTCAAAATGTCTCTTTGAGTGGTAAAGGTTGCCGACCCCTGCATTAGACTAACACACTGAACGTTGTGGCTCGCAGAGAAAATGTTTCTTTCCACTATTTGACCTAAAATGACTGACGCTATAAAGTGTCTTTTTTATGATTACTCGGTTAATCGAACAAACTAATCGATAGCTGCAACTGTCTACATCAGGGGTATCCAAAGTGCGGCCCGGGGGCCATTTGCGGCCTGCAGGTCATTTTTTAACGGCCCCACGGCACATTCTAAAAATACGATAAAAAACATAAAAAGTGGTATAAAAGAGTAAAGAGGTGACAATAAAATGTTGCTATGTTGACTCTAATAACACTAAGCTGTCATGCAGGCTGCTTCTTTCTTTAAAACATTCATATTCAGAGCTTTATTTGTCCATTCTTAACTTGTACAAGACACATAAGAACTGAAATTACATTTTCGGCACAATCCCGCTAAGAGCAGACATACGTTACAGGGAGACAAGACGGGACCGCCAACGGATCAGCCACTTAGGGCGCTCCTTAAAAAGGTGGGAAAAAGGTGACATTGGGGAAGGGGGGGAGAGTAAAAAAATATCAGTCTGAGGCTGGACCCTCAGGAATGGTCCAGACTGAGTCTGAGGAAAAAACCTCACATAGCATGGCACACATAAACATGGTACATGTAATCACAACAACTCGCAACAGAGTCATCCAACAGGACTTTGGAGGCCGGCAGCTGCTGTTGAGCGCTACTCAGCCCCCACAACCCCGGAGGAATTAAGCAGTGGTGAAGGCGTTGATTTGGGGAGGGGTGTGTGCGTGCATGTATGCCCAATTAACTTGGGTGAGATGTTGGAATTGTCTTTATGGGCCGAGGCCGGCCCCAAGAGTTCAAGAGTTCAAGAGTCCGACCCAGGTGCTTTTGAAAAAAAAGGGAAAGGTCAAAAGCGTCCATCTTTGAGGAGTCCTCAGGGGAGTGTTTTCCAACAGCCTGTTCCTCAAGGCCATTCGAGGGAGTCAAATCGTAGATTAAGATGTTGTTTAACATAAACATAATAATGAATCAAAAACAATGTTATTATGAATTATTGACCTATTCAAGGCTCCAATTAGGTCACATTAAATATTCCACTTTGAGATATTTTTTGGGGAAAATGTTGCATATTTTGTGTTTGCCATATAAAAAACTGTTTTTTTTTTTTTTTTTAAAGAAGTGCCTAAAATGAACAAACAAGGAACATAATAAACAACAATACAAGTTATAATTGACGGATAGATCTGAAGTTGATCTCGAGACTATTGTGTTAACAGTTTTTTTTTTTAAAAGTACGATTTACCGTAATTTCCGGACTATAAGCCGCTACTTTTTCCCCTCGTTCTGGTCCCTGCGGCTTATACAAGGGTGCGGCTTATTTACGGCCTGTTCTTCTCCGACACCGACGAAGAGGATTTGGGTGGTTTGAGTACGCAGGAGGAAGACGATGACACAATGATTAAAGACTGACTTTTCATATACTGGTAGGCTGGCTATTTTGATAACGTACAGGCGAGCACTTTGTATTACTTTGCAGCGTTGTATTATTTGTACTCTGCACGAATGCTGTTCGCCATGTCAAAGATGTGAAAGTTGGATTGAATGATTGAAACATTTATTGTTAATAAATGGGACGCTTTGCGTTCCCAAACAGTCATCTCTGTCCCGACAATCCCCTCCGTGGTAGCAGGAACCCCTATATACTACGCTAATTACACTATATACTACGCTAATTACACTATATACTACGCTAATTACACTATATACTACGCTAATTACACTATATACTACGCTAATTACACATCAAAACCCTGCGGCTTATAGTCGGGTGCGGCTTATATATGGAGCAATCTGTATTTTCCCCTAAATTTAGCTGGTGCAGCTTATAGTCAGGTGCGGCTTATAGTCCGGAAATTAGGGTATTTTTTAACACTTTACTGAGCAGGACCCTTTTGGATCCCCAATCATTTTAGTGGGACTTTTTTTTTTTAAGTGTCATTGCTCAAAAAATAATAATACATTAAAATCAATGTTGTTATGAGTTATGTTATGAGCTCCAATTATTATATAATCTGAAATTTTACACTTTAAAATTTTATTGGGGGAAAATATTTCATATTTTGTGTTTTTTCCATAAAAAACTGGGTTTTATTTGACAAAAAGGGCATACAACTTAAATCTAAAAAAAACAAAAACGTTATATTGACAGATATACGTAATGTTGATCTAGATATTTAAACTTTGAATAATAATAATACTAAATAATGACATTTTTTAAATTTTTTGAACCTAAACCCTTTGGAGTCCCGGGATCAAGCCTGAGTGGAGGCCTAAATGTATATTTTTTATACATATATTGTATTTGTTTTTAAAATAAAAAATATGAAAATGGCCCCCGCTTGCTCTGATTTTTTAGTGTGCGGCCCTCAGTGGAAAAAGTTTGGACACCCCTGGTCTACATAAATACGGTGGTGTGCCGTCAGGGCCAGCAAGACCTTCTCTGCTGGCCTAACAGAACCAGAAACCGTCATCATAATTAAAGATACAATTATTTTTTGACTTACTTTCCCTAAATTTGTAAAAATATTCATATTGTCTTCATGTCATTTTATGATCCTTCCAGCGCTGCTTTTACTTTTACTTTCTATCCAATCAGAATTCAGCTAGCTGATGTTGCCATGCTGTAACAAATCTGTCTTCAGAATCAACAATGCGGGCGTCTGTGCACTGTCAGTGAACGGGCACATACAGTTGATAGACAGTTGCCATAGCCAATCAGATCAGGAGTTGTTGTCAGTAAGGCCTTCTCACGTTGAAGGTGACATTTACGCGTCCTGTGATTGGATACTCACCGGGATCGTTAGCGGATGAATTAGAGAACACATACAGTTGATAGACACTTGCAATAGCCAATCAGATCACAAGTTGTTGACAGTAGCTGTTCTGCTACAACTAGAAGTAGTAAACTCTTGTTGTTATGAGTGTATTTGTCGCCATCCTGTGGTCAGGGCAGGTAATACATCGTTGAGAAGTGTGTACTTTCAATCAAACTTTAGTGACCACAAGTTGCATAAGCCAAGCAGACAAATGTACAGTATATGTTTGAATTGCTGATGCCTTTTAATAGATTTTTAAATACGCCAGAAAATTACCCGTTTTGTATACGGTTGATGTTGTTCAATGGCCAGTAAATGTGTTCCTGTATAGTATTTGTCCAGCAATGGTCATGTGGTGACATCAATGATGCTATTTTGAGAGGTCATCATTGAAGTCGTCACTGAAGGCCTAGGTGGGAAACGCACGGCATAAATAGTACATCGCTCTACAATTTAAAAACAACTTTTATCAACTCAGGCTAATTTCCAGTGTTTGGTACATTTCTGATTGACGGCTTTTCCTGACAAGATGCAACGTGATTGATGATTTGTGTAAAAGTAACAATTACCACAGCTTGGTGGAGCGCTATCAAATAAGGCTGCCATTAACGAGGCTATGAATAGACCTTTGCAAGCCGTGCAGACTGACACTGGTCAACATGGAGACGTTTGATCCGCAGCCCAGTCAGCTCTTCCAGTAGGCGGCTTGCTATGTCTTGCTGCCATCTTACTTCTGTCCGGCTGTTTCCACACAAACACCTCAAGATTGCTTCCAACAATCAGCATCCAAGTTTCAAGGACAGGAAAAAGGAGTTAATAGGAGTAAATACAGCAAGTGGGTTCATCTGGAAGAGAGCACAGCTGCGAGCCTCCTGCGGCGCCGCCTGATTGCTTTAAGAATGCACGCTTACACCAATAATCAGCATAAATTCACCAGGAGAAGAAAGTTTCAGTCCACAAGTGTGAGGAGAGAGATGTTGTGTCCTAATCCTTCCCCCTGGAACTCCGGCGGCGTTCAACTGGCTGCAATGAGTGCCATGCGGGGAGTAAATGGAGGGAGACCAGCGACCACAATGGCTGCTCTTGTCAAAGAGAGGATTAGAGGAAGAGCGATGCTCTGGTGGAGTCCAGCCCGCAGAGACAAAGTCCACAGTTTACACTCCTGGACTTGGCCGCTGCGCAGAGGGACTTCCTGGTTGGCTACACCTGCAAAGTGTTGTTAACAAAATGTTGTTCAACTTTAACTCATAAGCGCTCTTGGTCATACAAGCAGGATGTTGCTTTAGCAACATGAATGTTATGTGATCATCAATCAGATTACAATGTTACTTTGTACATGGACCCTGAAAAAATGATCCCATTACGACCTGCATTTTTGTGCATCACACCTTAAATCAAAATACTTTTTTGACACGCGCAGCACATACCAGAAACACCAGAATGTATTTATAAATGTTTCCCACTGTTAGCTACTTTTGTTTTAGCTCTCTCTATGAATGTGGGCTGTTCTGTGCCCTCCATGTGGTGACATGTTACAACATTCTCTGTCTGAGGCTAGCAGTTAGCACTTAGCATAGCTGTAAGGACGTGGATACCTTCTTTTATTGTTACATGGACACATGACACTCCAGACCAGACCTGGGCATTCTACGGCCCGCGGGCCACATCCGGCCCTTTGTGCGTCCCTGTCCGGCCTGCGTGAGGACAATCATAAATTACAAAATACATTTAAAAAAGTATTTATGTCGAGTGTGCAATACAACGGTGCTGCTTTTGTTTTGAAAAGCGTTATTTGTATTACTTCCGTGTGGACGTATGCTCGTGCGCGATTGTGAGTGAATGTGAACAGCGGCAATCACAAATTACAAAATACATTTCAAAAAGTATCTATGCCGTGCGTGCAATACAACTGTGCTGCTTTTATTTTGAAAAGTGTTATTTATGGGCGTATGTCCGTGTGTAACCTGTGAGTGAAGGTGCATAGCGACAAGTGATGCCCGGTTACGCCCGAGGCGCCAAAAAGAGAAAAGTGCCGTGTTTTCAACAAGACATGGACTGCCAAGTATTTCTTTACAGAAATGAAAGGTTTGTGGTACACAGCTTGCTGTGTTTAAAGAATATCATTTGAATCGCCACTACATGACGAAGCACCAGGAAAAATACCAGAATCTGTCTGATGAAGCGCGCGCAAGAGAGGCTGATGCGTTGATGGTAAAACTGCAAACCCAACAAGGACTTTTTGCCAAATTTCACACCCCCAGATATGCAGCCGTCAGGACAAGTTTCGTCATTTCTCACAAAATCGCCAGAAAAAGTAAGGCGTTTTCTGACGGAGAGTTTATTAACTCTGTTGCACTGATATGTCCGGAGAAGAGGGGTGCATTTGAGAACGTGTCACTCTCCCGACGCACTGTAACGATGCGGGTAGAGACCATTGCTGGAAATTTGGAGCTTCAGGTGAAGAACAGAACGGCCGACTTTGACTGTTTTTCGCTGGCTTTGGATGAGAGCTGCGATGTACGTAACTCTGCCTAGCTGCTCATCTTCTTACGTGGGATAACTGCAGACTTTCAAATCACGGAGGAGCTGGCAGCCATTCAGTCAATTCAAGGGACAACCACAGGTAATGACTTGTTCACATAGGTAAATGCCTGTTTGGACATGTTAGGACTGAAATGGGACAAGCTGGCAGGTGTGACAACAGATGGTTGTCCAAATCTGACGGGGAAAAATGTAGGACTTTTAAAGAGGATGCAGGATGAAGTGACAGAAATTGACATTTTTGCATTGTATTATACATCAGGAAGTGTTGTGTAAGACAGTGTTAAAAATAAAACCATCAAAAGCAATCTGCTTTTGTATAAAGTTAAGTTAGGTTAAATTAAATTATTATTATCATTATTATTATTTATCTTACGGTATATCAAAAATAATTTGAGCAAAATTTAATTGAAATATTGTCGGTGTGGCCCTCCAGTAGTGCTCAGGTTGCCCTCCAGTAGTGCTCAGGTTGCGGCCCCTGGTAAAAATGATTTGCCCACCCCTGCTCCAGACCATATTTATGTTTTTGCCTAGTCTGGTTTTAAAGCAACAAACTCAAGAGTGTATAACTTCTGTACATGTGGAATGTGGGAGACAATCGCTTCATTCCAAGACAGAGGCCTAGTAGTTAGAGTGTCCGCCCTGAGATGGGTAGGTTTTGAGTTCAAACCCCGCCAGAGTCATACCAAAGACTATAGAAATGGTAGCCATTACCTCCCTGCTTGGCACTCAGCATCAAGGGTTGGAATTGGGGGTTAAATCACCAAATGATTCCCGAGCACAGCCACCGCCGCAGCCACAGCCACACCCGCCCTAACGCTAACCCTAACCCACTTCACGTGTTGAAATCAATCAATCAATGTTTATTTATATAGCCCTAAATCACAAGTGTCTCAAAGGGCTGTATAAGCCACAACGACATCCTCGGTACAGAGCCCACATACGGGCAAGGAAAAACTCACCCCAGTGGGACGTCGGTGAATGACTATGAGAAACCTTGGAGAGGACCGCATATGTGGGTAACCCCCCCCCCCTCTAGGGGAGACCGAAAGCAACGGATGTCGAGTGGGTCTGACATAACATTGTGAAAGTCCAGTCCACAGTGGATCCAACACATCAGCGGGAGTCCAGTCCACAGCGGGGCCAACAGGAAACCATCCCGAGCGGAGACGGGTCAGCAGCGCAGAGATGTCCCCAACCGATGCATAGGCTAGTGGTCCACCCGGGGTCCCGGCTCTGGACAGCCAGCACTTCATCCATGGCCACCGGACCTATGCAACTCCCCCTCGCAAGGGACAGGGGAGAAGAGGAGAGAAGAAAAGAAACGGCAGATCAACTGGTCTAAAAAAGGGGGGGTCTATTTAAAGGCTAGATTATACAAATGAGTTTTAAGATGGGACTTAAATGCTTCTACTGAGGTAGCATCTCTAACTGTTACCGGGAGGGCATTCCAGAGTACTGGAGCCCGAATAGAAAACGCTCTATAGCCCGCAGACTTTTTTTTGGCTCTGGGAATCACTAATAAGCCGGAGTTCTTTGAACGCAGATTTCTTGTCGGGACATATGGTACAATACAATCGGCGAGATAGGCTGGAGCTAAACCGTGTAATATTTTATACGTAAGTAGTAAAACCTTAAAGTCGCATCTTAAGTGCACAGGAAGCCAGTGCAAGTGAGCCAGTATAGGCGTAATATGATCAAACTTTCTTGTTTTTGTCAAAAGCCTTGCAGCCGCATTTTGTACCAACTGTAATCTTTTAATGCTAGACATAGGGAGGCCCGAAAATAATACGTTACAGTAATCGAGACGAGACGTAACGAACGCATGAATAATAATCTCAGCGTCGCTAGTGGACAAGATGGAACGAATTTTAGCGATATTACGGAGATGAAAGAAGGCCGTTTTAGTAACACTCTTAATGTGTGACTCAAACGAGAGAGTTGGGTGGAAGATAATACCCAGATTCTTTACCGAGTCTCCTTGTTTAATTGTTTGGTTGTCAAATGTTAAGGTGGTATTATTAAATAGATGTTGGTGTCTAGCAGGACCGATAATCAGCATTTCCGTTTTCTTAGCGTTGAGTTGCAAAAAGTTAGCGGACATCCATTGTTTAATTTCATTAAGACACGCCTCCAGCTGACTACAGTCCGGCGTGTTGGTCAGCTTTAGGGGCATGTAGAGTTGAGTGTCATCAGCATAACAGTGAAAGCTAACACCGTACTTGCGTATGATGTCACCCAGCGGCAGCATGTAAATACTAAAGAGTGCAGGGCCAAGAACCGAACCCTGGGGAACTCCGCACGTTACCTTGACATAGTCCGAGGTCACATTGTTATGGGAGACGCACTGCATCCTGTCAGTAAGATAAGAGTTAAACCAAGACAAGGCTAAGTCTGACATACCAATACGTGTTTTGATACGCTCTAATAAAATATTATGATCGACGGTATCGAAAGCGGCGCTAAGATCAAGAAGCAGCAACATAGATGACGCATCAGAATCCATCGTTAGCAATAGATCATTAGTCATTTTTGCGAGGGCTGTCTCCGTAGAGTGATTTGCCCTGAAACCGGATTGAAAAGGTTCACAGAGATTGTTAGTCACTAAGTGTTCATTTAGCTGCTGTGCAACAATTTTTTCGAGAATTTTGGAAATAAACGGAAGGTGGGAGACCGGTCGGTAGTTTACCATGAGGTCAGGATCGAGGTTAGGTCTTTTGAGCAGAGGATGAATAACCACTTTTTAGAATGCTACTGGAACAGTGCCGGAGGAAAGTGATAAGTTTATAATATTTAACACTGATGGACCTAATAATACAAACAGTTCCTTGATAAGTTTCCCAGGAAGTGGGTCAAGTAAACATGTTGTTTGTTTTATCCCACTTACACGCTGTAATAATTCCTCTAATGTTATTTCATCAAAAATAGAGAGACTATTTTGGAGGGCAGTGTCCGTCGTATATACAGTCGTATTTGTGTTAATAGAGCCCAGTTGTAGCTGGGATGCGTTGTCTTTAATCTCCTTTCTAATGAGTTCAATTTTCTTATTAAAGAAATTCATAAAATCATCTGCCGAGTGGGTGGAGCTACTGGGAGGAGTCCCTTGTTGGGTTAGCGATGCTACTGTACTAAACAGAAATTTAGGATCGTTTTTGTTGAGGCGGATGAGATTTGAGTAGTATTTAGCTTTAGCTAAGGTAAGCATGCGTTTATAAGTTATTAAACTATCACTCCATGCTTGATGGAAAACCTCAAGTTTAGTCGCGCGCTATTTGCGTTCCAGTTTTCTACATGATAATTTATGAGCTCTAATTTCTTCTGTAAACCATGGGGTGCGCCTTTTAGGGGCCCTTTTTTGCTTTAGCGGTGCTATACTATCAATAATTTCGCGCAAGGCATCGTCAAAGTTGTTAGTGAGTTTATCAATAGAGCCGACATAATTTGGGAATGGTGCTATTACCGAAGGCAGTAGGTCAGCAAGAGTCATCGTTGTGGCAGCATTAATGTTGCGGCCGCTATAGCAGTTATTATTATTATTAGCTTGTTGACAAAGAGTCAAAACTTCAAATTTTATAAGGTAATGATCGGACATTACTTTAGTATATGGAAGTATCATAACTTTGGAGGTGGTGACACCCCTGACAAGCACTAGATCTATTGTATTACCGTTGCGATGCGTGGGTTCATGTATTATTTGTGTAAGACCACAGCTATCAATTATGGTTTGGAGCGCCACGCACTGAGGGTCCGATGGGGTATTCATATGGATATTAAAGTCCCCCATTATGATTATATTGTCGGCGTGCGTCACTAGATCAGCAACGAACTCTGAGAATTCACTGATAAAGTTCGAATAGTGCCCAGGGGGGCGGTAGATAACAGCCAGGTCGAGAGGTAGCGGTGTGACAGACCTCATAGTAAGCACCTCAAACGATTTATATTTATTATTTAGGTTAGGTGTAAGGTTGAAATTTTCATTGTATATTAGTGCGACACCCCCTCCCCTTTTAAGAGGGCGGGCAACATGCGCATTCGTATAGTTAGGAGGAGATGTCTCATTGAGCGCAAAAAATTTGTCCGGTTTGAGCCAGGTTTCGCTAAGACCAATGACGTTAAGATTGTTGTCTCTAATGACCTCATTAACCAATAACGCCTTGGGAGACAATGATCTTATGTTTAAAAAGCCCATATTATAGGTATTGGGCTGTTTTGACGAGTTTTTGTTAAGATTATCCGTAGTGGCAATATTAACAATGTTGCGTTTATTATGCGTAGTGCACTTTAAATAGTTCCGACCATATCTAGGAATTGATATGACGGGAATTTTCCGATTGTTTGCTTGGTGCTGCAATAGACTGGACATATCATAATTTGCCACCTCAGTAGAATGCATGTCCACCCCTGACACAGACACAACAGAAAAAACATTATGTGAATTGTGTATTATTCTAAGAGAATTGCTATGCGTACATGGATTATCCAGCCTGGCGCTGGCTAGTTCTAGCTTAACTGACTCCTCACCCGGACTAACAGACATTGTAATTGCCTGTGACTGGGCTTGCTCTAGTGTAGTCAGTCAAGTGAGACTTAAATAGTAGTCTATGTTTCTAGACAGGATGATGGCGCCTTCCTGGTTAGGGTGAAGGCCGTCTCTCATCAGCAAGCCTGGTTTGCCCCAGAAAGAGGGCCAGTTATCAATAAACGTTAGTCCCTGCTGCCTACAGTAGCTAGGCAACCACTTGTTAAGCGAGACTAATCTGCTATATCTCTCATCATTGCCTCTCGCAGGCAGGGGGCCAGAGACAATTACTCGATGCCTGGACATCTTTCTGGCGAGATCACAAGTCCTGGCTATGTTTCTCTTTGTAATCTCTGACTGTCTCATTCTAGTGTCATTGGAGCCAACGTGTACAACTATATTCGCATAATTAGTGGTGCGATTAGCCTGTCGTACGTGTTTACTAGGCCTGTTGCGAGTTAGCTCCCTAAGATTAGCTTCAATGTCAGGTGGTCTGGCCCCGGGGATACACTTTATTGTGGCTGGTTTGCTAAGCTTTATGTTTCGGGTGATGGAGTCCCCTATAACTAAGGTGTGGTGCCCGGTAGACTGGGGTGTAGGACTAGCTAAAGAGCTAAATCTATTATGCGTCTCAACCGGTACACCGTAGCTTGTAGGCCGCTTAGGACTGCTACAAGCTGGGCTAGTTAGCTCGCTACAGCTAACGCTAGCAGATGTGTCCGCAACATCTAAAGTTACGACATTACTCTGCTCTAACTGGCGGACACGGCCCTCTAGCAGAGCCAACCTCTCCGTGAGTATGGTGCAAGACGCGCAGGAAGCCATTACTCACAGTGTTTTCTGTCACCGAGTGAAGTTCCTGCTGTCCTCAGGGAAGTGGTCGCGGTCTGTAGGAGTAGCTTCTTACTGACCGGCGCTGCCTTTCTCCGCGCTAGCTTAGCAGCTAGCTAGCTGAGGAAAGGGTGGTGGGACAGAGATCGGGTGATTTGCAAGTTAAATAGTACCACTAAAAATGTTTGAGAAGTGATAAAGAAAGCTGTAGAACAATTAAAAGCACACAGATAGAGCGCTACTTAGCTTTTTCGCAACAGCGAACAGACGGCGAGCAGTCACGCACGGTGAACCCAAATGAAGTTGTTAAGAAAGAATATGAAACTGCATGTAGTTTAAAGGCCCGCCTGATCAGTGTTCTTCAACACTCTGATGGCCCACAATAGTTCCTGCAAGTCCCAAAGTTCCTTTCGGCCTTTTTTCTCTCCCTTGCCAAGAATATAACAAAAGAAGACAAGTTTCCTCAAATTCACAAATTCCACACACAAAGTTTTAGAACCCCACCATATAATCAGTGTTTGACAGCACTGCCCGTCCCTCTGAAGTTCCTAAAGAATTTCCTAAGGTCCCACCAGGGACTGAAATAGTTCCCATGGAGCTTTTTTGATCTGTGATGTTTTTGGTATTTCATAAACGGCAAAGTTCCTGTAAATGTTCTCGCAGTGGAAAAAGGCTGATTGGGAGATGTTCTAATCTTTTGAAACATTTTCTGCTTCAATCATCTGTTCTCTATTCCTGGTTGGTATCATGGACCTGCTAACTCATGACATGGTATCATGGATCATGGACCTGCTAACACATGACATGGTAGCATGCATCATGGACCTGCTAACAGATTACATGGAGTAGCTTCCCTCTCACTCAGCTGTCAAGTAGAACCAGTGAAGCGTTTCCCTTTCTCTCCACTCCACTTGCTCTTCTTGGCTCGCTTCTGCTCCTGCTCGCCCTCACGCTCGCCATCCCTCATCATTTCCTGTACCTGCTTAGTCCATCAAAGAAGTGAGCCCCCACTCCCCCCCCCCCCCATCATTCTCCTTCATGAACCCTTCCATCACTTCCTGCACACACAGAGTGAAGTCCTAACTACCATCAGTACACCCATACCATCTTGTTCTTGGCTTTGGCAACACTTCATCTCCTGCTGTAGTGGACGACCTTAAGTCAGACTTTCAATGATGCCTTTAACACGCGAAGTCCCAGAGGTTGTTACAATGTTGTTACAATGTTGTTACAATGTTGTTACAATGTTGCCTAAACAATGTCAGATCATGAGCTTCCTGCATTTGGGTGTCAGCCTGCATGCTGAGGTTGTGTTTTGGAGGAACGTTGGTGACGTCGAAGGTTGGCGGACGTAGATACGTGGACAAGCCTGCTGCTTTGCCAGCGAGATTCCTTCCCATGTCATACCCTCCCACCTGCTCCACGTCTGTGAAATGAATACTTTATTTGCACACTGAAATCCAAAAGTCAACAACATTACGACTTGCTTTGAGGAAATAAGATCGAGTATTATTTCAAGTCAACGTGCGACATGCAGTGACACAAATGTTGGTAAAAGCAGCTTTTTTCATCGTAGGTGTACCTAGGTGTATCGATCCGTTGTGGTGAAGAAGGAGCTGAGCCGGAAGGCAAAGCTCTCAATTTACCGGTCGATCTACGTTCCCATCCTCACCTATGGTCATGAGCTTTGGGTTATGACCGAAAGGACAAGATCACGGGTACAAGCGGCCGAAATGAGTTTCCTCCGCCGGGTGGCGGGTCTCTCCCTTAGAGATAGGGTGAGAAGCTCTGCTATCCGGGGGGAGCTCAAAGTAAAGCCGCTGCTCACTTCATGTCGATTAAAAATAAAAGTACTAATATTTTTCAAAAGCTATATAGAACTGTAGTATAGTGGGTATATAGAACTGTAGTATAGTATCGTAGTACTTTATTAGTACCGGCATACCGTACAAGCTAGTTGTACTAAAGATTTGATGTAAGCATGACAATAATTATTAGTGAGATAGAAAATGAAAGTGTTTGACACGAGTGATTCATTTTGCTGCTAATACTGAGTTTATTCATCAGTTGACTGAGCAGTGGTGCTTTGAGCAAGGACTATAGTAAGATATTGATTGTAGTACATATGGTTAGCTTATATTGGGACATTGTGGAACATGACCCACCAGACACGGGACTGGAGTGGAAGAATATTGTCAGGTCAGGAAGGTCATCCCAGGTCGGACTATAATGTTCTTGTGATGCAGCAGTAAATCCATCAATATTTGGAATGTAAGTTAGCCTTTGGTTCCATGTCCCACTGAAAGGATGTGACAATAAAGCATTTCAGTTTTAGTTTGTGCAGCAAGTATGGTGTGACAGTGAAGGTTGTTATCTGTTTGACTAGTCACATCTTCATGAGCACATAGAAGGACGCACACATAAGCAGTGACATGCACCACTGCCTCTGCACAGTCTGTGTACTAAGTAATGCTCTGAATATCAGCTTGACTCAGATGGCCAAGTTGTCATTGTCATCATAATCCCTGAATGATGTCAAACTCATGAATAACCCCGGCTTGACATGACCATGTCTTCCCTATTAAAGTTACAGATAATAATCCTCTTCTTCATCTCAAAGCTGAAGGTTAGGTTCCTTCCCATCAATCATAGCAATGGACCAATCTGGCCTGAGTCGTCATAGCGTACGCAACCTTTACTGACCTCGGCGGTTGCTAAATAACACTTTGATAGCAGAGCTAATGCTCACCTTGAAGAACTGGTCTATTTGTACGCTTGGACCCAAGAACAAGTCATCCTCCGGTTGATGGTGGAAGGAGTAGGAGGGGTCATGATCAAAACTGGGAAGGCAGCAAAAACTGTAGGAACAAATGTACTAAAGGCATGTACTAAAATATGTGCACACTTAATAGTACAAGCAAAGCTGACCTACTGGGCTTGTGTGCCTTGTGGAATGAGCACAATATCCTGTCTTTGTGCACCAGCCATGGAAAAGGATGGCATCACCAGTCTTGAGGATCTTGATTTAGTTGTTTACATTTGTAGAAAATAAATGATGACATGACACAAAACTACAATTTCAATTGTCCATTTTCTGCCTTTAAAACAACTCAAATAAATCAAGAATATACATTTTGGTAGTCAGTAGCAAGCAGAGTGTAGACAAGTTATGAAACGACCACTTCTGAGGAAAAAGAAATATGGAATCACTAAACACAAACAAAAAAAACAGCTCCACACCACAAGTATATTTTTGCACCACCTCTGGCTTTTATAAGAGCTTGCAGTGTCTGAGGCATGGACCTAAAAGCTGACACCTAATACTCTTCATCAACCCTGCTCCAACTTTCTCGGACTGCTGTTGTCGGGTCAGCTTAGAGTCTTGTCGTCCACCATTTTCTTGAGTTTCCACCTCAGTTGGATTAAGATGGGGAATATTTGCAGGCCATGAAATTGACCTTACACTCTATCTTCCTTTAAGGAAAGTTGTCACCGTTTTTGCTCTATGGTAAGATGCATCATCATGTTGAAAAACCATGTCATCATCCCAAAATTTAGTCTTGATTGATGCAATAAGAAAAGTGTCTAAATGATGAAAGTGCGTGAATTAAAGATGTTATGACAGCCGAATGCAGCTGGGATAGGCTCCAGCACCCCCCGCGACCCCGAAAGGGACAAGCGGTAGAAAATGGATGGATGAATGGATGACAGCCATGTCTCAGTATCATCACCTGACATGCAGCCCAATATCGGCAATGACTGTGGGAATGTGCATGTTTTCTTCAGGCAGTCGTCTTCATAAATCTCATTGGACCAGCACCAAACTAAAGTACCGCTATCATCACCTTGTCCGATGTAAATTCACCATTCATCACTAAATATGACTTTCATCCAGTCATCCATAGTCCACCATTACTTTTCCTTAGCCCACTGAAACCTTCTTGTTTCTGTTCAGTTGTTAATTATGGCTTTTTATTTAGCTTTTACTGTATTTAATTGTCATTGCCTTTTGGTGGTTTCTTTCAGTTTGGTCACAGGCGGTGACTCCAGTTTCTGACCATTTATTTTTCATTTGTTTTGCTTTGCATTTTCTGTTTTCAAAACATATTGCTGGTCTACCAGTATGCTTGCCTTGTACAATGTCCCCATGTGCTTTGGTCTTGGTCCAGATTTCAGACACGGCTGACTGTGAACAATCACAGGACTTAAAGAGCTGATTGGAGCCGGCAG
>NC_084745.1:5574931-5587431 GCF_033978785.1 Entelurus aequoreus
ATGTAATTTTGTTTATAGATTATATGCAATCTGTTGTTGTGTTCCCTAATTCTGAATGTACATAAATGAAGGTGTGTGTTGCTCAGCCCGACCTGGACATAATCTGGACTGGACCTGGTTTTAAGAACCCTTTAAACAATCTAATTTCATGGACAACCAGGTATGGTGAAGATAAGGTCCTTTTTGAAAAAATTAATAAAATAAAATAAGATAAATAAATTAAAAACATTTTCTTGAATAAAAAAAAGTGCAACAATATAAAAACAGTTGCAATAGAAACTAGTAATGAATGAAAATGAGTCAAATGAAGTGTTAAAGGTTAGTACTATCAGTGGAGCAGCAGCACGCACAATCATGTGTGCTTACGGACTGTATCCCTTGCACACTGTATTGATATATATTGATATATTGTTAATATTAATAACTGTATCCCTTGCAGACTGTATTGATTTATATTGATATATTGTTAATATTAATAACTGTATCCCTTGCAGACTGTATTGATATATATTGATATATATTGTAGAAACCAGAATATTAATAACAGAAAGAAACAACCCTTTTGTGTGAATGAGTGTAAATGGGGGAGGGAGGTTTTGTGGGTTGGTGCACTAATTGTAAGTGTATCTTGTGTTTTTTATGTTGATTTAATAAAAAATACAATAAAAAATAAAAGACTAATGATGTACTACAAGGACATAAACACGTTATTCTATATTTAGAAGAAATTGTAAGTATTGATAAATACTTACATAATATACTATCTTCTGAATAAATGTAAAGTACTGAAGCACTACAATACAGGACAAAAATATTTCATCCTGCTTGAAAGTATGACTTGTATTCAACTCCTGGGTAAACACTGCCCCCTGGTGGACTCTTTCACCACATACCTTGTCTCCTTTGGTTCCACTCAGACCTTGAGCACCTGGAACGCCCATCGGTCCTCTCTCTCCTTTGCTTCCCTGTCATATATGAGAACAATGAATAAGTATTGTACTTACAATGTGCTGTGCTGAGCAGACGTGTGTTGAGTTGAGCAAACTTTCCATATTCACTTTTAAACATTGTCATTTAAGCAATTTCAAGTGTAATAGCTTTTTGCGCTCTGTGAGAGACTTTGGAACCAATCTTGCCATGTCGAAGAAGTGAGCCTCGTACACATTCTGATGTACAACGACAACTTCCAGTGAAATTACCGGAGGTTCTTCCATCGCAGCGGGCCCAGTACATGGGCCTGTGCCCTAAGCATCCTATCATGGTTTAGAAGCTTCCTTCAAATCTTTTTGTGAGGCCGTCTCGGACAAACAAAACAAACATTGTAACATTTCATCCAGAAAAAAGTCCACTGCTGTGGTCCGATAGTTTTATGCTAATGCTAAATGATTCACTGTAAAACCCTGTTTGAAAATTCAACAAAATATGGAAGTTACAGCTATTTTTTATTTTAACGTCGGTACTTGGTTTATTAAATAATTTTTAAAAAATCTATCAAGTTTTATAATATTGCATGAAGTGATTTTATTTAAGTTACTTACTTTTTATTCATGCATTTATTATGTTTTGAAGTTCACTTTCCAAAAAGTAGGTCTCTTATTTTCTTAGTCTTAAAAAGCGACAATTTTTGAGCTTCAAAAATGCCTAGCTCCTTTAATATCATTATGGTTCAAATACCATTGAAACCGTTTCCCTTTGCACTAGTATCATTTTTTTTAAAGATATTTAGCATTTTAAATTTTGAGAGTACGCAGATACATTTTTGCTGTATGTAGTAATCTAACATGTTGCTTATAAAGTCATTAATTAGCAGTTTTTGTTATTTTTTTCATTAACGCTAGGTTTGTTGCCTGAAGGCTGCTGGTTATTCAGTTTGAAACTACTCTCCAGCCGCTGTACGACACACGGGCTATGGGGAGAGACATTTTTAAGCCAAGGACTAGCTAAACATTTGCAGGCATGTGAGCACACTTTACAAAAAAAAGAGAAAGGCTGACAAAAAAAAATAAGAATAAATTAAATCAAGACTACATTTCTTGCAATGGAAACAAACACAATCAAACAAACAAATATACACTTTTTTTTTTTTTTTTTTAACAACAATCATGTCTACAATGTAAATAAAGGTCAAGGCACTTTCGACATATTCAACAATTTTACACATCAGGTTGGGCAAATTATGACTTTAACACAACATGTCAAGGAAAGAAAATAAAAGCTAATACAAATACAGTATTAAAAATAAAACAATATGATAAAATACAACATTCAAAGAGAAAAAAAGGGCCTTCATTCAATCACTTTAAATGTTTTCAATAAAGATATGAATTTAAGGTGTTTAGTACTTTTAATCATTTTCCAAGATTTAATTGGTCATTTGAAACCATTAAGCCAATTAAAACATGTAGGTTTTAACTTCAGAAATCGACATTTATGTATAAAAATTGTTGCTTCCAGCATAATAGTGTTGACAAACATGTCTAAGGGTGTGGAGATGTCCCTGTTCACAATAAAAGAGATCAAATTTGACATATATATAAATGATAGTAAAATACAAATGTTTGTCAACATTATTATGCGGCAAGCAAATTTTTGTATGCATAAATGTTGATTTCTGAAAGTAAAAACATTTTCTAATTGGCTAAACGGTTTCAAATTATGTGTGTGAATGTGAGTGTGAATGTTGTCTATCTGTGTTGGCCCTGCGATGAGGTGGCAACTTGTCCAGGGTGTACCCCGCCTTCCGCCCGATTGTAGCCAAGATAGGCTCCAGCGCCCCCCGCGACCCCGAAGGGAATAAGCGGTAGAAAATGGATGGATGGGTTTTAAATAATCAATTAAATCTGGGAAAATGGTTAAAAGTACAAAAACCCTTAAATATATATCTTTATAAAAAGTTTTTAAAGGCCTACTGAAAGCCACTACTAGCGACCACGCAGTCTGATAGTTTATATATCAATGATGAAATCTTAACATTGCAACACATGCCAATACGGCCGGGTTAACTTATAAAGTGACATTTTAAATTTCCCGGGGAACTTCCGGTTCAAAACGCCTTTGGAGGATGACGTATGCGCGTGATGTCGCGAGGTCCACGGAAGTGTTTGGACCCTTTTGGACACAATACACAGAGCTCTGTTTTCTTCGACAAAATTCCACAGTATTGTGGACATCTGTGTTGGTGAATCTTTTGCAATTTGTTTAATGAACAATGGAGGCTGCAAAGAAGAAGGTTGTAGGTGGGATCGGTGTATTAGCGGCTGGCTGTAGCAACATAACAAGGAGGACTTTGTTGGATAGCAGACGCGCTAGCGGCGAACTCACCTTGACTTCCTACGTCTCCGGGCCGCCGACCGCATCGTCGATCGCTGGAACGCAGGTGAGCACGGGTGTTGATGAGCAGAGGAGGGCTGGCTGGCGTAGGTGGAGCGCTAATGTTTTTATCATAGCTCTGACGAGGTCCCGTTGTTAAGTTAGCGCGGTTAGCAACAGCATTGCTAGGCTTCGACAGGCGTCGAATACACATTAACCGTGTATTTACATGTCCAGTGTTTGGTTCGGTGTCTCCTGATAGTAGTATTGTTGATCTGCTGTCCATCCTTCCAGTCAGGGATTTATTTATTTTGTTTGTATCTGCATTTGAGACAGATGCTATCACGTTAGCTCATACTAAAGAGCTTCGTCGATGTATTGTCGTGGGGATAAAAGTCACTGTTAATGTCCATTCACCTTCTCGACTCTCATTTTCAAGAGGATATAGTATCCCAGGTGGTTTAAAATACAAATCTGTGATCCACAATAGAAAAAGGAGAGAGTGTGGAATCCAATGAGCCAGCTTGTACCTAAGTTACGGTCAGAGCGGAAAAAGATATCTCTTGAACTGCATTCTAGTCCGTCATTTACGTCACATTGTTCCAGAATCAGAAATACTTTAACGTTCCGTGGCATTTATTAACTTTCCCGCCAAAACAGTTCATTTTTAGGATCTTTATTCGAGTAACAATTTCTGATAGAAGATTGCACACAAAACAACCGTTACTTAGGAATTCAGTATTTATTTTGAAACTGCACAGAAACCAGAAGCAGCCTTAAAAGGAAATAAATACATATTTTTAAAAAAAAAACTTTATATACATCAAATACATCAATCCACAATACTGATCATTCAACGTTTTAGTGATACAACAAAAAATAAAAATGTAAAAAAAGAAGTTGAAAAAGCCATCGTAAAACACGCAGGGGTCCGCACATGCGCGAAGACAACGTCACTTCTTGGACTTTTTTTTCGATGGTCTTCCTGCGACTTCACGTTTTGTGATATTTTAATATTTTATGAATCTGTTGTATAAAAGCTAGCTTATCTAAAGGTAATAATAATATAAACATGAACAAGGGGGTATATTTAACAAAAAATCAGGGCGTATTGCCGCCACATTTCAACCACTCACTAATCTGTCATTGCAATGAATGAAGCAAGAGGGCGCCACTGACTCCTAATGCGTAAATATATATATTTTTTTAATGTTGATTTTTTTTTCAAACAAAGCACCTACTGTAACTTAAATCTATGTATGCAGCCTAAGTACACTTCTAAATGATCAGTGTTGCGAATTGATGTAAATAAAGTAGCCAAAAAATATATATTTACTTGCCATTTAAAGGGCAACTTTACTTGGTTTGGAAATTGATTGTTCACAATCATTATGAGAAACAAAAACAAACGTCTTTTTTGTTCCTTTTTTAAGATCCTAAAGATGATTAAAAACGCTTGTAAAATGCTTCTAATGGGAGTGACCACTGTAGCTTTCAAAGCCTTCAACAACTTCAAAACCCTCCATTTTATATACACACTTCAAGTATATATATCATTTAGTAACAGAAACCATAATATGTAATATGTACAATGTACACACTGCAAGTATATGTATATATATATATATATATATATATATATATATATATATTGTAGTAACAGACACCTTCATAACAATATGTAATATGTACAATATACACACTGCAAGTATATATATCATGTAGTAACAGACACCTTCATAACAATATGTACAATATAAACACTGCAAGTATATGTATAATGTAGTAACAGACAGAGGTGGGACCAAGTCATTGCTTTGCAAGTCACAAGTAAGTCTCAAGTCTTTGCCCTCAAGTCTCGAGTCAAGTCCCGAGTCAAGACAGGCAAGTCCAGAGTCAAGTCCAAAGTCAAGACTGGAAAGTCTCAAGTCGAGTCCCAAGTCCTGCATTTTGAGTTTCGAGTCCTTTCAAGTCCTTTTAACCACAGACTAATATTTTTACACAGATTGTGTATGCTTTTAAAACGCTGTATGTATTTATTAAAACAAGTGCATTTGAAATTGCAGGAAAAAAAATAGTGCTGACATTGCAATTCATAATAGCACTATTAACAGTAATTTTAATAGTTTAAACAATTTTAAACATTTAACTCATTCCTTTACAGAATAAACACATTTTCAAAAACAAACATTAACATACTATTGGTTGTATTTTATGAAAATAATATTACCACAGAGTTGAGAAGGAGCAAAGATCTTCAATATTTGTATGTGAAAATCACAAATAAATCTTCTGGGGGAGGATGACGCTCCTACAGGGGTTTGGTTTACAAACTTTCAGCCCCACCTAAAACAAAGTTCACCAGCCGCCACTGATTATGATGCATTCTCATTTTAGGCAAAATATAAGACAATACTTTCTTAACAGTATAATTGTAACCAGGAATAAGTCTTCAAGTAACAATATTCAAATACTAACATTGTTGGGTAAGACAGCATTTGGTTTTATTCTGAATGTAGTGAAACAAATTGGTGGTTTTAGCTGATATAAAGACTTTCAGGTGTTTATATATGTTTAAGTATTTGGCAGACGCTTTTATCCAAAGCGACATACATAAAAAATACATACATAACAATCACTGTAAACATGATCATTTAAGGGAAGAATGTAATACAAAATATCAATACAAAGTGTCAAGACAGAATAAACTCTCTGCTGCTGCAGCAACAGAGATACAGTCTATAGGTCCCTAAGATATAAAGATATCTAATGTATTCATACATTGTTTATGTAGGATATACGCATGTATATATAACCTAATCATATTGTTTCTTCAATTTAAAAATAGCTTACCGTTTTTTTCCCCCTTCTCTGGGATTATATTCCCAGTTTTGATCTCGGACGTCTGGTCACTTATAGCGTATAAGAATATTATATTACTGTTAAGCAAACTATGAATAATAAAACTTGCCAAAACATGTGTCCGTTATCATAGCTACACGTATGACAAAAAACCGCGTGAAAATCCGTGGTATTCAGTGAGGTAAAATGAATTAAATGCGCTGACAGTTCATTGCTCCTGACAAATGAATTGCACTGAGTGGAGCGGATCACCACTCCAAGATGGCGGCCCCGCGTCTCGTCTGCGCCAGTAGGCAGTAGCGCTCGATGCTGCGTACCCTTAAAAAATGTCTATGGTTATAACGTTAGCAGTGAGTTTACAGCCTCACTGATTTAACTACACAGCAAATAAAAGTCATGTTACTTAGCCAATAAACGTTATCTTACATTCAAAACTTACCCTTCTTTGGGCAACTTCAAATGTCGAACGAAGTTGGAAGTTGTTGCGTCTCCGTCTGTAATATTCGAACTGCGTGATTTGCATACGCAATTCGTTTTTTGTTGACCAAGTCGTAGTTTTTATACCCGAACGAAACCAACTTTGGCAGAATTGTTTCTCTCTGCCGCATTGTTTGACAACTCTTGTTCGGTGGTTGTCCTGCATCTTGATTGGATGAATGCTGTGTGATGAAAACAACGTATAACTAATTTGATTGGCTGTTGTACTGACAGCACACCAGCTGACAGGCAGCACACACGCTGATAGACAGACAGACACGTACAAAATGAAAGATACGGAGCGCTCCCAAATAACTTTTTAAGCTTTGGGTTTTGGGGAAAGTAGCAAGTCATGTCAAGTCAAAAGCCTCAAGTCCAAGTGAAGTCACAAGTCATTGATGTTAAAGTCTAAGTCGAGTTGCAAGTCTCTTTACATTTTGTCAAGTCGAGTCTAAAGTCATCAAATTCATGACTCGAGTCTGACTCGAGTCCAAGTCATGTGACTCGAGTCCACACCTCTGGTAACAGACACCTTCATAACAATATGTAATATGTACAATATACACACTGCAAGTATATATATAATGTAGTAACAGACACCTTCATAACAATATGTAATATGTACAATATACACACTGCAAGTATATATATAATGTAGTAACAGACACTTTCATAACAATATGTACAATATAAACACTGCAAGTACGTACATAATGTAGTAACAGAGACCTTCATAACAATATGTAAAATGTTTTATATACATATGTTCAATATTTACTGTATTTTGCTCATCTTATGCATTACTCACAATTTTTTTGTAGAAAAGGACAAACTACCTACAGGGCACTAGTGTGTTTTGCATTATTGTGGGGACAAAAAGCAAGCCTAAATAAACAAACACATTTTCAAAAACAGGCCCAGAAATCTGCAATCCACAACTCAGACGTTCTACCTTTTGTAGAATAGGACAAACTCCCTACCTGCGCACTAGTGTTCTTGCTTTATTGTGGGGACAGAAAGCAAGCCCAAATAAACAACCACATGTTAAAAAAAACAGGCCACAAAAGAGTGCATGTATAGGCCCCTCCGCAACTGGGGATAGGCCCCTCCCACCTCCAAAGACATGCACCTGGGGATAGGCCCCTCCCACCTCCAAAGACATGCACCTGGGGATAGGCCCCTCCCACCTCCAAAGACATGCACCTGGGGATAGGCCCCTCCCACCTCCAAAGACATGCACCTGGGGATAGGTTGATTGGCAACACTAAATGGTCCCTAGTGTGTGAATGTTGTCTGTGTTGGCCCTGCGATGAGATGGTGACTTGTCCAGGGTGTACCCCGCCTTCCGCCCGAATGCAGCTGAGATAGGCTCCATCACCCCCGCGACCCCGAACAGGACAAGCGGTAGAAAATGGATGGATGGAACCCTTCAAAGAGCTGGTATAGATGTCATTTTTGCAGAGTCACCCTAAGTACAGAACATTTGAAGAAAGACGGAAGGATTATTGGAGCAGATCACATTTAAAAAAAGGAGATTGAAGAAAGTGCTGTTTCATAACACCAACTTCATCTCTATTAATGTGCATTGTTGACTGTCAACAGCAGGGGTCCCCAAACTACGGCCCGCCAGCGTCCAAAGTCAGGCCCGCGGGAAGTCCCAAGTATTAAAAATAAAAAAACATTCAAAAAATTAAAACAAATATTTTTTCTGTTTTTTCTTATCCACATTGTACCGCTTGCTACTCACGGTGTCTCCTAGCCGCTCAGGCTAATCATATTGTCTAAAAATGCATTTTCTCATCGATAATGTGACATCATCATGTGCGTGGAAAGTGCGCACTATCTATATATATATATATATATATATATATATATATATCACATACATCCATCCCTCTTTGCAGCACCTAGATGGAAGTGTTGCTTTTCATCCAGGATGTCTCAGGACATTTTTTTTAGTTTGCACAATTTAAGACACCTTAATTGGGATCTTAGTAGATCAGGTCCTTAGATTCCATTCTAGCCTAGCTGCTCTTTATTGTTCCAATACCTGATCTTGGAATTTCCTGCTGGCGTAATAAATTATAGCAATAATGGATGGGCTAAATATTTTGGAATACATCATCCTTATGTTACTTGTTAAGTTCCACTCTTCTACTCCAAAAAGGACCCACAAACAACTCACGATTTCCAATTGATCAACTTTTTATTTTCCAACTTGAATTGTTGGTTTCATTTCAGTTAATCTTCAAATAATCATCAGCAGGTTGTAAACCTTTAAACCACTGAAACAGAGATGTTAAAGGCCTACTGAAATGAATATTTTTTTATTCAAATGGGGATAGCAGATCCATTCTATGTGTCATACTTGATCATCTCGCGATATTGACATATTTTTGCTGAAAGGATTTAGTAGAGAACATCGACGATAAATTTCGCAACATTTGGTCGCTGATAAAAAAAAAAGCCTTGCCTGTAGCGGAAGTAGCGTGACGTCACAGGAGGAAGGGCTGCTCACATTTCCCCATTGTTTACACCAGCAGCTAGAGAGATTCGGACCGAGAAAGCGACGATTACCCCATTAATTTGAGCCAGGATGAAAGATTTGTGGATGAGGAACGTGAGAGTGAAGGACTAGCGTGCAGTGCTGGACGTATCTTTTTTCGCTCTGACAGTAACTTAGGTACAAGCTGGCTCATTGGATTCCACACTTTCTCCTTTTTCTATTGTGGATCACGGATTTGTATTTTAAACCACCTGGGATACTATATCCTCTTGAAAATGAGTCGAGAACGCCAAATGGACATTCACAGTGACTTTTATCTCCACGACAATACATCGGCAAATACTTCCGTTCTCTCCGTGACGTCACGCGCATACGTCATCATATCTAGACGTTTTCAACCGGAAGTGTTGCGGGAAATGTAAAATGTCACTTTATAAGTTAACCCGGCCGTATTGGCATGTGTTGCAATGTTAAGATGTCATCATTGATATATAAACTATCAGACTGCGTGGTCGCTAGTAGTGGCTTTCAGTAGACCTTTAAATACAATTACACAGGTATTTTCAAACAATGTTTTACAAATGCTTTAAACATGTAAATAATGTTTTAAACTTTATATATAATGTTTTAACTTTTAGCAAGAGTTAAACGTGAATTTATCCTTTAACTTTGCATTAATCTGTTGTACTTTTAACATTAAACCATAAGCTTTGACTTTAAACATTTTAACTCTAACCATTTGCTATTTTAACTTAAGCTTAAACCATTTTTAACATTTTAACTTAAGTTTTAAACTTTTACGTGTGCTTTAAACTTTAAACAACTTGCTTTCAACTGGTCAAACCCAGTATGCAATCAAAGCTCAAAGTTAAATGCAGTGGTTCAACTTGAAGGCAGTAATGCAGTGGTTCAACTTGAAGGCAGTAATGCAGTGGTTCAACTTGAAGGCAGTAATGCAGTGGTTCAACTTGAAGGCAGTAATGCAGTGGTTTAAGTTGAAGGCAGTAATGCAGTGGTTCAACTTGAAGGCAGTAATGCAGTGGTTCAAGTTGAAGGCAGCAGTTCAAACAAACAAATTAGGATAGTTCAGTAAGCAAATTAACAGGCTTGCAGGTTCAAGTTAAGCATATCAAACAAAGCATTTTGAGCGTCATCAAATGAAGAAACATATTCACCGACCATTGGTGTGTTTGGAGAAACTTGTAGAGTGGATCTTGCGGTTGTGGCTGCTTGCTGTTCTTCCTTCCATGTAGCTTGTTTGGAGTCTGACTGACCTCCTTCCTTTGCAGGTGCCTTCAATCAGTCATTTTGGCGGCCATTTTACCTTGTCATTCTGGGAATTGTAGTTTTCAATGATTTTGAGCATGTAGGGCATGGATTACTGACACTTCAGAGTTTTTAACTACTGTTATATCATTTGGCAACTTGGAGTCTGTTCGGAGACCTCTGTTATTTCAACTTGACATGCTTATCAGGTAAATATAAATAAATACATATGTGTACTTCCAGTGACCTTATTTAGGTCCCTGTTAAATAAGGACATGGACATGTACTTGTCTCCAAGCAGTATTGTGTTCTTCAGATAAACATTAAGAACTGTATTTATTTCGGTCTCCCCTAGAGGGGGGTGGGGGGAGGGGTGGGGGGGTGGGGGGGGTCACCCACATATGCGGTCCTCTCCAAGGTTTCTCATAGTCATTCACGTCAACGTCCCACTGGGGTGAGTTTTTCCTTGCCCTTATGTGGGCTCTGTACCGAGGATGTCGTTGTGGCTTGTGCAGCCCTTTGAGACACTTGTGATTTAGGGCTGTATAAATAAACATTGATTGATTGATTGATTGAACAGCCATACAGGTCACACTGAGGGTGGCCGTATAAACAAGTTTAACACTGTTACAAATATGCGCCACACTGTGAACCCACACCAAACAAGAATGACAAACACATTTCGGGACAACATCCGCACTGTAACACAACAGAACAAATACCCAGAATCCCTTGCAGCACTAACTCTTACGGGACGCTACAATATACACCCCCGCTACCCCTTAAGCCCCCCCCCCACCTCAACCCCGCCCCCCCAACTCCGCCCACCTCAACCTCCTCATGCTCTCTCAGGGAGAGCATGTCCCAAATTCCAAGCTGCTGTTTTGAGGCATGTTAAAACAAATAATGCACTTTGTGACTTCAATAATAAATATGGCAGTGCCATGTTGGCATTTTTTTCCATAACTTGAGTTGAATTATTTTGGAAAACCGTGTTACATTGTTTAATGCATCCAGCGGGGCATCACAACAACATTAGGCATAGTAATGTGTTCAATCCACGACTGTAAAAGAGAAAACAAAAAACAGCACAATATTTCGCATGATTAAGAATTCCAGTCCAAAAACATGGAAGGCTGTTTTTTTGTTTGTTTGTTTTTTAAACCTCGCTACCACCACATCAACTTAAGCAGATTGACAAATTACAGAAGTCCAAAAGTGCAAATGAGTATCAGTAATTAAGATTTGGACAATATCGCATATCGGCAAAAAAGCCATTATCGGACATCTCTAGTGTATATATAAATATATATATATATATATAACTTGTGTCTACGTGGTGGTGGTGAACTGATTGGTGGAGGAAGTGATGGAAATAAAGAAAGTGGGAGGTGAGTAAAAGGACAAAGATGGAAAAAGGTGGTTTGAGATGGCATTGAATTGTCTGTCCTTGCGTTCTTTCTTCCCCCTCTCTTCCTCTTCCTCTTCCTCGACAGCCGTCACCCTGACAGGACAGGTAATTGGACGGAGGCCTTCTCTTTTTTGCCTTTCCTCTGTCTCGTTCACGCTTTCTCCCCTTTGGCTGGGCACCTCTGCGGGAGCTTTGGGGCCTGAAAATAGCTGATGACAAGATAGCGGCTGCCTTTCACATCGCTCAAGGTTACCCCACCTTTTCTTGACAGACGCAACACCTGAGGGCGGGGGTGGGGTTGGTGGCGAAGACTGTGTATTTGTGTCAGTGTGTTTAAAGGAGACCAACAGGAGCACACCATTCCTTTTTATTTGCTCTTCTTTTCAGCACGTCCAGTTGACCTTCCGCTTTTCATATGGAGTGGAGGAGAGAATGTGTGGTCCATACAGATCAAAACACACACACACACACACACACACACACACACACACACACACTATGGTGACAAGTAAGAGTTTGCAGTTATAAAGCTGTTTGCAAAGATCCTGGTTCTACCTTGTCCTAATAAAAAAATAAAGGTTAACACACACACACACACACACACACACACACACACACACACACACACACACACACACACACACACACTCTTTAGTCCGACAACAGGAA
>NC_084745.1:5592431-5639947 GCF_033978785.1 Entelurus aequoreus
CGGTGCACAGATGGCAGGCTTGATGCAGGAAACATGACTTTAATGTCCAAAATGCAGGAAACAGGAGAGAAAACTGGAGACAGAAAACAGTCTGCAGCATACAATCCTGCAGCACTGACTGGAGGGCGAGGCAGGTATAAATAGTAGCCTGATTGGCAATTGCCACCAGGTGTGCCAGGCTGCCAATCAGGGACAGGTGAGGGAAATGAGCGCTCAGGGAAGAGTGCAGGAACTGCAACTAAAGTAAGAGCGCTGACAGGAAATAAAACAGGAAGTAGAGTGTCAGTGACAAGCCTGACAGTTAAACCATGAATGCTAACATAAGCTAGCCCATGGTGTTGTTAAATATTTGTTTATGAAAAATTTAAGTGTGAGCAAGTTAGTTTGTTTGAGCGCAATAAACGAGGGTAGAACAGGAAAGCTCTGCTGTTTGACCTCCTGAAAAAATACAGGTCAAAGATCCTCCGCTGCAAAAATGTTACTTCCTCTCATTAGTCGGATGTCCTTCACAGGCTGTGTGGAATGTTCTACATATTGGAACCTTATTCTTCAATTCTTTGGAATGTTCAAATGTTACTTCCTGGTTACTTCCTCTCATTAGTCGGATGTCCTTCACAGGCTGTGTGGAATGTTCTACATATTGGAACCTTTTTATTCAATTCTTTGGAATGTTCAAATGTTACTTCCTGGTTACTTCCTCTCATTAGTCGGATGTCCTTCACAGGCTGTGTGGAATGTTCTACATATTGGAACCTTTTTATTCAATTCTTTGGAATGTTCAAATGTTACTTCCTGGTTACTTCCTCTCATTAGTCGGATGTCCTTCACAGGCTGTGTGGAATGTTCTACATATTGGAACCTTTTTATTCAATTCTTTGGAATGTTCAAATGTGTTTCATTTTGTCTGCAGAATTTGTCGCAGGCCAAAAAAAACTGAGGCGCACACTTTGGACTCCCAGGATGAATTGTATTATGTGGACATGAAAGGGTTATTGTGTCTTTCTGGGACCAATTGTGGTATTTGACAAGCGCTCGTTCCTATCTCATGAAAAGCCAACTTGACAAAACGAAACAAAGTGTGAGCGTTGACATTGCCACAAGGGCATCTTGATGGCGTTCATGTACATTGACCTACCACAACTCCTCTTTGTTGTAACCAAACATAACACAATAGATCAACTTATCCAAAATCAGATTTTAGGGACTGAAATTGCTGAAGGCATTATCAGGTTTCAGAGAAGTGTTATCTTCAGTTTGCTGCCAGCAGCTCACAATGGACTTCTAACCTTGGGGGAGCCAAAATGTGAGTAAAACAAATCAATGTTGGCTGATACAGCGCAGACAAGAGGGCAAAGTTGCAGCTGGGAAAATAGGAGGAGGACACATTTCTTGTCCTAGAGGTTCTTCACAAAATACACAGCTAAAGAAATAAAGGTGACACACTAGGGTTGTACGGTATACCGGTACTAATTAAGTACTAATTGATTCAAATTGGTACTATACTGCCTTTGAAAAGTACCGGTATCGTTCTTTCATCTGAGTGCCGCCGACTACAGGCGCATGAAGTTGATTGTGTCAAAACGCTCACACAAAGTGCATACAAGTAATAACATCTTGGAGAGGAAGAAGGGCAACAAACTACAATTCTACTGGTTAATAAAGAGTGTGTGAAGTACAATATGGAGGTATTTGGACTTCAAAACTAACAATAAAAACTACAATTCTACTGGTTAATAAAGAGTGTGTGAAGTACAATATGGAGGTATTTGGACTTCAAAACTACCAATAAAAACTACAATTCTACTGGTTAATAAAGAGGGTGTGAAGTACAATATGGAGGTATTTGGACTTCAAAACTACCAATAAAAACTACAATTCTACTGGTTAATAAAGAGTGTGAAGTACAATATGGAGGTATTTGGGCTTCAAAACTACCAATAAAAACTACAATTCTACTGGTTAATAAAGAGTGTGTGAAGTACAATATGGAGGTATTTGGACTTCAAAACTACCAATAAAAACTACAATTCTACTGGTTAATAAAGAGTGTGTGAAGTACAATATGGAGGTATTTGGACTTCAAAACTAACAATAAAAACTACAATTCTACTGGTTAATAAAGAGGGTGGTGAAGTACAATATGGAGGTATTCGGACTTCAAAACTACCAATAAAAACTACAATTCTACTGGTTAATAAAGAGGGTGGTGAAGTACAATATGGAGGTATTTGGACTTCAAAACTACCAATAAAAACTACAATTCTACTGGTTAATAAAGAGGGTGTGAAGTACAATATGGAGGTATTTGGACTTCAAAACTACCAATAAAAACTACAATTCTACTGGTTAATAAAGTGTGTGAAGTACAATATGGAGGTATTTGGACTTCAAAACTAACAATAAAAACTACAATTCTACTGGTTAAAAAAGAGGGTGGTGAAGTACAATATGGAGTTATTTGGACTTCAAAACTAACAATAAAAACTACAATTCTACTGGTTAATAAAGAGGGTGTGAAGTACAATATGGAGGTATTTGGGCTTCAAAACTAACAATAAAAACTACAATTCTACTGGTTAATAAAGAGGGTGGTGAAGTACAATATGGAGGTATTCAGACTTCAAAACTACCAATAAAAACTACAATTCTACTGGTTAATAAAGAGGGTGGTGAAGTACAATATGGAGGTATTTGGACTTCAAAACTAACAATAAAAACTACAATTCTACTGGTTAATAAAGAGGGTGTGAAGTACAATATGGAGGTATTTGGGCTTCAAAACTAACAATAAAAACTACAATTCTACTGGTTAATAAAGAGGGTGTGAAGTACAATATGGAGGTATTTGGATTTCAAAACTAACAATAAAAACTACAATTCTACTGGTTAATAAAGAGTGTGTGAAGTACAATATGGAGGTATTTGGACTTCAAAACTACCAATAAAAACTACAATTCTACTGGTTAATAAAGAGTGTGTGAAGTACAATATGGAGGTATTTGGGCTTCAAAACTAACGGTAAAGTTGACACTTTAAACAAGGAAGTGCCGCACTTCAAGTGTTGCTTTAAAACACGCCTCGCCAAATGTGGCGATTAGTATTAGCATCTTTGCTTCAAACCTAGGTAAACATTTAAATAATGAACATTGCGATCTGCACAAGGAGTTATAAAGAGTGACAGGTAATAATGTAATTGTTACACCTGTCCTGCTGTTCTGCTCCGGCGCAGACCGTAGTAGAGGAGCAAAGGGTAGACATTCCCTTTAGGGTTGATGTTTTCATAGGGGGTTACACACTTCACTTTACCCAGCAACGGGTCTGCTAAGCTCTGCTTTCGAGTCAGAATTTGAGGCCACTGATTTGTGACAATCTGCTTGCTTTATTATTAGTATTGCAGGACACAACCAGACCCATTCATCACTCTACTGTGCAGTGCATGCGCGACTTCTCTCTCTCTTTACTCGCCCACTCACTCACTGACGTCATGCAGAAAACAAGTTGACATTCTCACAAACCTAAATACACTACTCTCATAAGTTAACCAGCTCCCCTGTTGTGCAAATGTAGATACGTAACATGTAGATACGTGAAATGTAGACACATAACATGTAGATACATAACATGTAGATACATAACATGAAGATACATAACTTGTCGGTACATAACATGCAGATACATAACATGTAGGTACATAACATGTAGTTACATAACATGCAGATACATAACATGTAGATACATAACATGTAGATACATAACATGCAGATACATAACATGTAGATACATAACATGCAGATACATAACATGTAGATACATAACATGCAGATACAAAACATGTAGATACATAACATGTAGATACACAACATGTAGATACATAACATGCAGATACATAACATGTAGATACATAACATGCAGATACATAACATGAAGATACATAACAGGTAGGTACATAACATGTAGATACATAACAGGTAGGTACATAACATGTAGATATAAACATGCAGATACATAACATGAAGATACATAACAGGTAGATACATAACAGGTAGATACATAACATGTAGATACATAACATGAAGAAACATAACAGGTAGGTACATAACAGGTAAGTACATAACATGAAGATTCATAACATGCAGATACATAACATGTAGATATAAACATGTAGATACATAACATGAAGATACATAACATGTAAATACATGACATGTAGATCTAAACATGCAGATACATAACATGAAGATACATAACAGGTAGGTACATAACATGAAGATACATAACATGTAGGTACATAATATGTAGATACATAACATGAATATACATAACATGTAAATACATTACATGTAGATCTAAACATGCAGATACATAACATGAAGATACATAACAGGTAGGTACATAACATGAAGATACATAACATGTAGATCTAAACATGCAGATACATAACATGAAGATACATAACAGGTAGGTACATAACATGAAGATACATAACATGTAGATCTAAACATGCAGATACATAACATGAATATACATAACAGGTAGGTACATAACATGCAGATACATAACATGAAGATACATAACATGCAGATACATAACATGTAGATACATAACTTGAAGATACATAACAGGTAGGTACATAACAGGTAAGTACATAACACGTAGATACATAACATGCAGATACATAACATGTAGATACATAACAGGTAGGTACATAACAGGTAAGTACATAACATGTAGATACATAACATGCAGATACATAACATGAAGATACATAACATGTAGATACATAACAGGTAAGTACATAACACGTAGATACATAACATGCAGATACATAACATGAAGACACATAGACTGCTTGACTTGATGCCAAATATTAGCAGAGTTAAGACCGCCCATCTAGCGTCAACCAATGCAAGTAAAATGGCTTAATTTCGTAACAAATTGCTACAATTTGTGTTTTATCTTTAACAAAAGTGTGTTTTACCTGCTACATGGCTTATCTGTGTACATTTATCCATAGTTTTGTTTTGAGTAATTACTAATAATTGTATTTGTCTTAGAGCACAGACCAGGAGTGGCAACCATAAAAAATGTAATATTATGTTAATAAAGCTTGTTTATTATATTCTAATCTAATTCTTGATTATGGACAATTGTAAATTGTTCTTTGAGTGCAACAGGAAAAGCCCAAAGTGTTTAATACCCTTTAATTTATATTTTTACCTTGTAAAATTGTTCTTTGAGTGCAATAGGAAACATATGTTTATTGTATTGTACAAACCCCGTTTCCATATGAGTTGGGAAATGGTGTTAGATGTAAATATAAACGGAATACAATGATTTGCAAATCCTTTTCAAGCCATATTCAGTTGAATATGCTACAAAGACAACATATTTCATGTTCAAACTGATAAATATATATATATTTTTGGCAAATAATCATTAACTTTAGAATTTGATGGCAGCAACACGTGACAAAGAAGTTGGGAAAGGTGGCAATAAATACTAATAAAGTTGAGGAATGCTCATCAAACACTTATTTGGAACATCCCACAGGTGAACAGGCTGATTGGGAACAGGTGGGTGCCATGATTGGCTATAAAAGTAGATTCCATGAAATGCTCAGTCATTCACAAACAAGGATGGGGCGAGGGTCACCACTTTGTCAACAAATGCCTGAGCAAATTGTTGAACAGTTTAAGAACAACCTTTCTCAAGCAGCTATTGCAAGGAATTGAGGGATTTCACCATCTACGCTCCGTAATATCATCAAAGGGTTCAGAGAATGTGGAGAAATCACTGCAGGTAAGCAGCTAAGCCCGTGACCTTCCATCCCTCAGGCTGTACTGCATCAACAAGCCACATCAGTGTGTAAATGATATCACCACATGGGCTCAGGAACACTCCAGAAACCCACTGTCAGTAACTACAGTTGGTCGCTACATCTGTAAGTGCAAGTTAAAACTCTCCTATGCAAGGCAAAAACCGTTTATCAACAACACCCAGAAACGCCGTCGGCTTCGCTGGGCCTGAGTTCATCTAAGATGGACTGATACAAAGTGGAAAAGTGTTCTGTGGTCTGACGAGTCCACATTTCAAATTGTTTTTGGAAACTGTGGACGTCGTGTCCTCCGGACCAAAGAGGAAAAGAACCATCCGGATTGTTCTAGGGTGAAAGTGTAAAAGGCAGCATGTGTGATGGTATGGGGGTGTATTAGTGCCCAAGACATGGGTAACTTACACATCTGTGACGGCACCATTAATTCTGAAAGGTACATACAGCTTTTGGAGCAACATATGTTGCCATCCAATCAACGTTACCATGGACGCCCCTGCTTATTTCAGCAAGACAATGCCAAGCCACGTGTTACATCAACGTGGCTTCATAGTAAAAGAGTGCGGGTACTAGACTGGCCTGCCTGTAGTCCAGACATTGAAAATGTGTGGCACCTGCAATAGCAGAAGGGAGACCCCCGGACTGTTGAACAACTTAAGCTGTACATCAAGCAAGAATGGGAAAGAATTCCACTTCAAAAATGTGTCTCCTCTCTTCCCAAACCTTTACTGAGTGTTTTTCAAAGGAAAGGCCATGTAACACAGTGGTGAACATGCCCTTTCCCAACTACTTTGGCACGTGTTGCAGCCATGAAATTCTAAGTTAATTATTATTTGCAAAAAAATATATAAAGTTTATGAGTTTTATCATGAAATATGTTGTCTTTGTAGCATATTCAACTGAATATGGCTTGAAAAGGATTTGCAAATCATTGTATTCTGTTTATATTTACATCTAACACCATTTCCCAACTCATATGGAAACGGGGTTTGTAAGATTTTCTGTTGAAATAAAGCTAAAAATGTCATTTTTCCATAGTTCCCTTTATTTGGAAAAGTATCAATATACATTTTGGTACCGGTACCAAATTATTGGTCTCGGGACAACCTTATGACACACCATCACAAACTTTGGGAAGTGGTATTTCTTTACCTTGCAGTAAAGTCTGCTCCAGCAGGTGAACAAGGTGTGTTTGCAGAGGCGTGAGGGCATCCCTGAGTCACGTCTCCTTCCTGTTGCTGTGTTTACAACCTCCAACTGTGCGTCGCCCAACGTCCAGTTGAGGCTCACGCACGAGGCCTTCCCCGAATGTTGATACTCGGCACAGCTCAAGCCTGCAGGGGAAACATCAACAACAAGGAAAGACATGATTAGCTTGGTTTAACTTCTAAAACTCTTACCTTCAATCAATCACATTTCATTTACATAGCCCTTAATCAATCAATCAATCAATCAATCAATTGTTTGTTTATATAGCCCTAAATCACAAGTGTCTCAAAGGGCTGTATCACAAATGTCACAAAGGGCATCGGCATCCTCTGATCTGAACCCACATCTGGGCAAGGAAACAGTAAAAAAACACCAGAAGCTTGAAAAGTGACCTCAGAAGGAGGAACCCCCCTTCTAGGGTGACCGGCTGCAATGGAGTGACTGGGTGCAGTTATTGATTTGTTGAATGAATATTGTTCAATTAATTGTTGATTTATTTGATTTGTTCAGTCCATGGGGAAATGAACAGATAGTCATGGGGGCAGGGTAATATCTTCCAGACTCAGCCATGTCTATAGCTGTGGTCCTCCAGACTGGTACCTCTCCAGAAATGATCCATGGCCACCTGGTATCCTCTCCAAGCAGCAGAGTGGGGACACAGCGTCATCAACCCGTCTAAACAAGGTGTCTATTTAAAAGCTAGAGTATATAAATGAGTTTTAAGACGGTACCTAAGTGCTTCTACTGAGGTAGTAGCATCTCTAACTGTTGCTGGGTACTGAACTTGATATGATAGCGGTAGTTGCCGTGATCCCAGAGGGCAGCAGGAAACGACGTGCAGGTAATAATGTTTCTGATTTTTATACTAGGAGTTTTGCCACATTGCTGACTTCGATGTAAGCAAGAAACATTGATGTCCTTAGCATGGCATGACCTAAGTAACGTAGATATGAAGCAACAATACAACTAAATGATTAGCAATGATCCAGCAAAGCCAGCAGCAACAGCTGAGCCTAAATAGACTTGATAAGTAAACGACAACAGGTGCGCTTGCAAACAAAGTAAAAGTGCTGCAAAAACAAGAAACAGGAAGTGAAGACTGAAAAATAGGAGTACTGGAGAGAAACTAAACACTAATTATAGAAAGAACCACACCAAAAACCAAAACAAGGCCTGACCTGGTCGACAGGTCATGACACAGCAGCCTGAAAGGAAAACACTCTGGAGCTGTGGGGGTCACTAATAAGCTGTGGGGTCACTAATAAGCTGTGGGGGTCACTAATAAGCTGTGGGGGTCACTAATAAGCTGTGGGGTCACTAATAAGCTGTGGGGGTCACTAATAAGCTGTGGGGGTCACTAATAAGCTGTGGGGGTCACTAATAAGCTGTGGGGTCACTAATAAGCTGTGGGGGTCACTAATAAGCTGTGGGGTCACTAATAAGCTGTGGGGGTCACTAATAAGCTGTGGGGGTCACTAATAAGCTGTGGGGGTCACTAATAAGCAAGTGTTTTTGGAGACGGAACCGTTAAGTATTTTGTACATAAGTAACAACATCTTCAAATCGTACTGGTAGTCAGTGGCCATCCTGGTCAAACTTTCTTGTTCTAGCAGCCACATTTTATACCAACTGCAATCTTTTAATGGAGGGCACGGGGAGACCCCAAAAAACAATACATGACAGTAATCAAGAGGAGACACCAGTACAGTACAGTACACCAGTTGATCTGCCGTCTCTTTTCTGCTCTTCCCCCCTCTCCTGCGTGAAGAGGTTATCAGGTGACCACAGAGGAGGCGCTAGCGGGGTGGACCACTCATCTGTGCATCAGTTGGTGACGTCTATGCGCTGATGACTTGTCTCCACTCAAGATGATCTCCTACTGGCCCCACTATGGACTGGACTCTCACACTATTAACTAGATCCACTATGGACTGGACTCTCACACTATTAACTAGATCCACTATGGACTGGACTCTCACACTATTAACTAGATCCACTATGGACTGGACTCTCACACTATTAACTAGATCCACTATGGACTGGACTCTCACACTATTAACTAGATCCACTATGGACTGGACTCTCACACTATTAACTAGATCCACTATGGACTGTACTCTCACACTATCAACTAGATCCACTATGGACTGGACTCTCACACTATTAACTAGCTCCACTCCACATCCATTGCACCGGTCACCCAGTGACTTTTTCTTGATTAAAAACGACGAGCAACAACTGTAGCATACTTGTCTGGTGTTATTGGAGACTGCACTCTTATTTGGAGACGACTGTTGCTGGATGTCCGTGACAAACAGGAAGAGCTGCAGCGAGCCTGACGTCACATTTGGTTGCTGATCCAACTGTACGTTCTGTAGATATCTGTCCACGGGTATACCTCAAGACTACGTTTACACTGCAGGCCAAAGTGTTGTTTAGTTTTGCAAGTAAAACGTGAACTTGATCAGACTCCTTTATAAACAGGCACAGGCCCCCTTGTGGCTTTGACGTCACTTGCATGCACGTTCGATAAAGTGAAAACAGGAAGTTGGGTTAGGATTGTTTAAATGAACACTACAAGAGAAAATATGGACCCCACCTATCAGTGTGTTAGTGGGTTTGTGTCGTGGCGGTTGTTGTGAGGAAGTAGTCAGAAGATGGAAAACAACTGCAGGAGGACTTGCAAAAAAAGAAAGTGATGGTGCTGTGCACAGGAATGTGGTAGCTCCACCAAAGACGACATAGGAGTCGCAAACAGGCCACATTGTCGTTACGACTGCAGTCACATTTCAAAAGATCGGATTCCAAACTGACTGATTTCCATACAGGCACAGGTCAGGGAACCAGAGCTCAGACTAGAGAAGTGGTGAAGGCAAACAGGAAGTGGAAACAAAAATAAGAGCACTGCACAGGATATAATACGGAAACGAAGGAAACAAACAACGGTCATGGGGAGTCATGACAATAAAGAGGTTTATTGTCAGCTTTGTGTTGTTAGCATCAACATTTCAACTTGATCTCGTTACATTGCAGCTGTTTGCTCTTTTATTTCAATCCATTTTTTCATAAAAGTATTTTTTTTAGATGTGCCAGAGCGGTTAAAAATGCAAATGGCCCCAGAGTGGCACTTGGGACACCGCTGTTTTAAGTAGAAAACATCATTGTCATGACTATTCCATTTAGGGCTGATGCTCCACATATTTAGTGGTGCCTCACAAAGATGATTCAATGACTTCAATCTTACAACATATGCCACAGCTGTGTAAAAACAGAAGGAAAAGGCCTGAAAGCGCTGACCTCCTATCTCCAAGGCTAATGGGCGGGGATAAAAGTTAACAGCTGTAAATGTGTAATCTGCTCCCAAGTGTATGGCTGTGTATATCAACTTGAATACCTGCCCAGAGACCGGGAGGACTGAGGTGAGTGAGAGTGGTTTTCCTACACTCTTATTGACTTGATAAGCTGGAAACATCACATACCATAGACACTGGTCTCAAGCTCTCCATCCCGATCATGTCTCTACTAATTAGTCTCAGCGGTAAAGCAAACAATGCCACCAGCTGACAAATGATGTTGACAGAAAGTGAAGGTGCGAGGATGTAGGATTGTAAAGTTCAAGTAGAAGTGTACAATAAGTTAACATTTAGTATGCATATCTTGTTTACTGGCACAAGAAATTGCATGAGGCCATACCATTGAATCGGTACCACTTGCTTGTTGTAATTGACTTTTAAATTAAACTTCAATTATTGTCCGTTTTCAACACAAGAGGCTGATGTATTTAAGGTTTGCATGAAAAAAACACCCATGCAAAGCTGATCTACAAAGCTCTGATAGGCAAAATAAACCTATTAAGCATGTGGGTGTGTGTAACAAATATATATATATATATATATATATATATATATATATATATATATATATATATATATATATATATATATATATATATATGTCAGTGGCGGGTCAGTGATGTTTGACGTTAATGATGACCTCTCAAAATAACTATAATATATATATAATAAATTTGGCATAGCTCGGTTGGTAGAGTGGCCGTGCCATCAACCTGAGGGTTGCAGGTTCGATTCCCGCTTCCGCCATCCTAGTGACTGCCGTTGTGTCCTTGGGCAAGACACTTTACCCACCTGCTCTCAGTGCCACCCACACTGGTTTAAATGTAACTTAGATATTGGGTTTTCACTATGTAAAGCGCTTTGAGTCACTAGAGAAAAGCGCTATATAAATATAATTCACTTCACTTCACTTCATCTCAACAGTGTACAAAACGGGTTATTTTCTGGCACATTTAAAAATCAATAAACACGCATCAGCAATTAAAACATATTTTATGTGATACTGTCAAAATTAAAATTGCAAAAAACATTAAACATGAAAAAATAAATAAATACAATATCTGAACTCACAATCTGTAGAACCCACTCAAGCTTCCGGGGTTGGCCGCTGTAATTTCTCTTTAAATCTCCTTCTTGAAAATGGCCTTGCAAATACATATGTTGTCTTGTGTAAACATAAAAGATGCAGTGCTCATCAAAAACATCAAGCTGACATCATGTCTACATTCAACCTAAACGGGGCGACTGCGCATGCTCTTCACTACTGTGGCATGCTTTCCATACCGTCGATCATAATATTTTATTAGAGCGTATCAAAACACGTATTGGTATGTCAGACTTAGCCTTGTCTTGGTTTAACTCTTATCTTACTGACAGGATGCAGTGCGTCTCCCATAACAATGTGACCTCGGACTATGTTAAGGTAACGTGCGGAGTCCCCCAGGGTTCGGTTCTTGGCCCTGCACTCTTTAGTATTTACATGCTGCCGCTAGGTGACATCATACGCAAGTACGGTGTTAGCTTTCACTGTTATGCTGATGACACTCAACTCTACATGCCCCTAAAGCTGACCAACACGCCGGACTGTAGTCAGCTGGAGGCGTGTCTTAATGAAATTAAACAATGGATGTCCGCTAACTTTTTGCAACTCAACGCTAAGAAAACGGAAATGCTGATTATCGGTCCTGCTCAACACCGACATCTATTTAATAATACCACCTTAACATTTGACAACCAAACAATTAAACGAGGCGACTCGGTAAAGAATCTGGGTATTATCTTCCACCCAACTCTCTCGTTTGAGTCACACATTAAGAGTGTTACTAAAACAACTCTCTCGTTTGAGTCGCACATTAAGAGTGTTACTAAAACGGCCTTCTTTCATTTCCGTAATATCGCTAAAATTCGTTCCATTTTGTCCACAAGCGATGCTGAGATCATTATTCATGCGTTCGTTACATCTCGTCTCGATTACTGTAACGTTTTATTTTCGGGTCTCCCTATGTCTAGCATTAAAAGATTACAGTTGGTACAAAATGCGGCTGCAAGGCTTTTGACAAAAACAAGAAAGTTTGATCATATTACGCCTATACTGTATATACCTTTATATACATATGTATATATACCTATACTGGCTCACTTGCACTGGCTTCCTGTGCATTTAAGATGCGACTTTAAGGTTTTACTACTTACGTATAAAATACTACACGGTCAAGCTCCTGCCTATCTCGCGGATTGTATTGTACCATATGTCCCGGCAAGAAATCTGCCTTCAAAGAACTCCGGCTTATTAGTGATTCCCAGAGCCCAAAAAAAGTCTGCGGGCTATAGAGCGTTTTCTGTTCGGGCTCCAGTACTCTGGAATGTCCTCCCAGTAACAGTTAGAGATGCTACCTCAGTAGAAGCATTTAAGTCCCATCTTAAAACTCATTTGTATAATCTAGCCTTTAAATAGACTCCCTTTTTAGACCAGTTGATCTGCCGTTTTCTTTTCTCCTTTGCCCCCTCGCCGGGTTATTCCGGTTCCGGTGACCATGGATGAGGTGCTGGCTGTCCAGAGTTGGGACCCAGGGTGGACCGCTCGCCTGTGCATCGGTTGGGGACGTCTCTGCGCTACAGACCTGTCTCCGCTCGGGATGGTCTCCTGCTGGCCCCACTATGGACTGGACTCTCACTGTTATGTTGGATCCACTAGGGACTGTACTTAGAGGGGGGGTTACCCACATATGCGATCCTCCCCAAGTTTTCTCATAGTCTTTCACAACGACGTCCCTTGTGTGGGCTCTGTGCCGAGGATGTCGTTGTGGCTTGTGCAGCCCTTTGAGACTTTTGTGATTTAGGGCTATATAAATAAACATTGATTGATTGATTGATGCTGAGTAATGGAGTTCTTATGTCACCTGGCTCATAACGTCACTATATATATCTGCCTTAGGCCATCTAGAAGGCCTTACTGACAACAACTCATGATCTGATTGGCTATAGCAACTGTCTATCAACTGTATGTGTCCGTCCACTTAAAGTGCACACACATTGTTGATTCTGAAGGCAGATTTGGTACAGCATGGCAACATAAGCTAACTGAATTCTGATTGGATAAAAACTCTATAACCTAAAAACAACAGCACTGGAAGGAGCATAATATGACATGAAGATAATATGAATACTTTTACATATTTAGGGAAAGTAAATTAAAAATGACTTTTATCTTTAATTATGATGATGATTTCTGGTTATGTTAGGCCAGCAGAGAAGGTCTTGCTGGCCCTGACGGCACACCACTGATATATATATATATATAAATATATATATATATATATATATATATATATAGTGTTTTTTCTTGCTACGCTAGTATCATGCAACGTTAAAGGTACTTTTATCGAGAACTTGTCACGCGATTGCTCATCTTTTGCTGTATAGTAGAAGAGAACAATGCATAACAACACACCACCGAGCCATCATATTCCTTTTGGAACAATCCTCACAGCGTCTTATTACCAGTCTGCTATCTTTTATGCCAGTTTGAAGAAAAAAGGCATTGGATCCATCCTGCCTTTCCCAGCGCCATTCATGGCTCATTGGATCTTTTCAATGGACTCGACTTCTCTCTCTCTGTAATTGCCAATTTCATTTTTCCCCCGATTAAAGACCTGATCGTTCGACAGACATGAATGAAGCAGAATTAAGGTGTTTGGTGTTGAGACGTAAAACACAAACATGGAGACCACAGCTGCTGTTGGGGATGTGCATAACCATTGTGTTTGCCCACATTTCAACACAACTGCATAATCACAGTGTATATAAAACAACTGGCTTGTAGGATATTTACATCATTGATATACAACGGATCAACTGTGTAGAAAACCGAATACAAGGGCAAAATATTGGCTAAAATAAAGTTGTAAAGAGTATTCATTTTGGGGAAAAAAATTCTGCACGTGTTTTTTTACACTGAATTTTTATGCACTGAATTTTTATACAATGTATTTTAAAACACTGAACTGTTCTGCACATCATTTCAAAAAGCATTTTTTCTATATATACTGCATTTTTAAACACACGTCCAAGGTTTACTCCGCCTTCCGCCCGAATGCAGATGAGATAGGCTCCAGCAACCCTCCGCGACCCCAAAAGGGACAAGCGGTAGAAAATGGATGGATGGATGTTGCTACCAATTTTTTTTCCAACTGAAATTGTCAGCACAATTTGATGTAAAAATTCAGTTCACAAAATGAACATGGAACCAACTGTGTTACATAAATCCAGTGTCCAAAAACTCAAATCAATCAATCAATCAATGTTTATTTATATAGCCCTAAATGAGCCTCCATAGATGTCTGTTGACCTGGAGCAGCAGCTGATAAGTCCATTTTATATCACCTACCTGATGTCTTTTTGGAATGAATGAATTGTTTACATGTGTGATGTTGTCTTCTGAAACGAATATAAATACATGAATGAAGTACAGAACCCAACCAAGACCCAATATCCCTAATACAAAAAACCTTCTGCACTTGCTACTTTAATGCATTTTTGTTTCAGTGCACAAACTTGGAAAAACATCAGCAATTTATACACAATGATTGTGTGAGTAGGGTAAAATATTTCTCCTGATAACACAATAAAGCTTCAAAACGTACCTACATTTTTATCAGAAGCATCTTTGTCATAAGCAATCTTTGGTGTTATCTGTGACATTCATGGGAAAATATGTCCTACATTTTTACGCAGCTATCGCTCAGTGAACGGCCTAGATTATTATTACTGATAGAGTTCTTACAAGCTTGCTGTTATTCAGCTGCTCTTCCAGCGTTCATCTTCACTACAAACAAAAGTGTAAGGTCTCACTGGAGCCCGGAAAGCAGACACGACTTGTTTGGGCAACTAGAGTGTGCTATTCATGTAGTTCATTAAGTCTAAAGTTGACATGCTTATTTTTTTAAACAAATGACGATAAACCACACAAGGCAAATACTTTGTAACACAACGACGTGTGTAAAACATTTGAACTGGAATGGGAGGGCATGTCGCTGCTTTAAGAAAGTAATACATTTAAAGCAGAGTAATGTAGTAGCTGAATAGTTTTAACACAATATTAAATTGATAACAATATATTGTAGTACTGTGTGTAGTTTAACAAAGACATTTGATAGATTAGCTCAACATTTGAACGCCTCTGAGGTCAGAATGTGCTCCTAAAGTCCAGAAACCTACACCTACTATGGACTTTTTGGGCTTTGCCCTGACTTTTTTCAAACAATTATGCTAGGAATACTTCAAGCTAGCATGCTATCAACCCGTGAGGATAAATTGTGATAACATTATTGGAACATTTCTTACTTCAATTGAGGTTTGCTAATGTGCTACACTAAAACTCATTGTGATGAATGCTGAAGTGCAAAATGCTAAAGTGCAGTGCTGTACGCTTAGCATGTTCACTGGTGCTACTAAATGGAAAAAAAAACTAGTTGCACAGAATTATTTTGTAGCCCAGAACATTTGTTTGTAGCAATATGTCTTAAATATCACAATTTCATTATTAACACTGAAACAAAGTACACGTGTGCCACACACACATTTTCCTTCAGAGTTTGTAACTGTAGATTTTTTGACCCATGCCATATACCTCAATTAGGAATTGTTTGGCAATTTTCTAGCTCAGACAACTGTTTGTCAAGCAGATAGCTAAAGTATGAGCTCTCATACAGTATCTACAATCTAGAGGGCTGGGAAGCGCAATCTTTTCCATAGTAGTGTCAATGTGAGTCGTACCACTGAGCAGGGGCTGGTTGCGTCTATACGTGGCAGGAAGTGGGCCCAGACGTTCCTGCCTTTGGTGGAGAACTCTGCTCAGATGGCCCGTGTGGCGTAGGCTGCCTATGGTCACACTGTGCAGGTACACTGGCTCCATGAAGTGGCTCAGCAGTGCCCCCTGCAGGCCAAGAACGTTCCACCTACGGAAAATGGAGCATTTGAACAAATTATGACGGATAAGCGGAGAAGGACAAGGAAAGGTGGTGTGGAGAGGAGGTAGGAATTAGATGACTGAGAAGGGATGGCAACAGTTGAGAGGATTGGTCTGGATTGAGAAAAAGGTGACAGGCATAGCAAAAGAGACCATTTTGTGAGCTTCAGTGACAGGTAGAGACAATTTGATCATTATCTTGATGTGGGACGTGATGAATAACACACACACACACACACACACACACACACACACACACACACACACACACACACACACACACACACACACACACACACACACACACCATTTCCCCCGAGTTTAAAAGCACAAACCATCAGTAGCACTGACAACAACAACACTGCCAAAGGTCAGTACATCAGCATTCGTTAGCACAATGAAGCATTAGCACGTGTGCATTTGTCAGCGCCAGTGGGGTTAATGCACCGCACAGCGTTACGGGCAGGACTCTGTCCATCGCCTCGCTGGAGGCTGATCAACCACCACAAAGGATGACTTGTGTCCGTTTCATCCTGCTTTGGGGTTCCACACACAAAGCCAGCCCAGCAATGATCTGCTTATTTGTGAGAAAATCTCCTTCAATATTGACAACATGGATAACAAGGATTGGGAGTCCTCTCTTTAAAGACCATGCTTGGAGTCTGTCAAGGACGGCTTTTGAAATGTCGAAGGGAGTTTGTTTGAACAGGAGGTTATAAATGACATATTGGGGGTCTGTCAAGTGCAAGGGGTTTCAAAGTGCAGGCCTAAGTCCTGACGAGGGGACGGGGATAATGAAAAGACAAAGAAGGGGAACAAGTTACTGAAGGCCTAAGACTTTTAATTTAATCTGCCGACCCTTTTATTTTAGTGTGTGGTTTCTCATTGTATCCCATTGGGTTGAGTTTGTTCTTGCCCTGATGTGGGATCCGAGCCCAGGATGTGGTTGTGGCTTGTGCAGCCCTTTGAGATACTTGTGATTAAGGGCTGTAGAAATCAACTTTGATTGATGGATGTATGTGTGTTTGTCTTTTCAAAGCCCTCCGCTTCGTCTCTCCTGGTAGACCTGAGCCAGTTTGTCTGTGTTGTTCAGGGTCAGATGTCGTGTTTGGTGTGCCTGAGGGCAACAAACTTTATTGAGGTATTGTCCTGAGCACAGGAACAAGTACATACTGCCTTGGGACAAAACTAAAGGAATTGTCTTTCTGTTTTTTGACTGCTGAGGTCAAAGAGGTCAACTTCTAAGACAGTTGAATATTCTATTTGTTGCTAGTGTGTCGTGTAGTGTTGGTATGTTTAGTGTAACTTTCTGGAGTTGTGTGGTTTCGGGACATTAAGGTGTTTGGAGTCTTTTAGTAATAAATATTAGTGTGTGTGCTAAGAGACAGCATGAGTGACACATGGTCCTCCAGAGGAAACGCTGTGAACAGACCACCCAGAACCAACTAAGAGAAGCATAAAGTCTTGGGGGCTGGCGGTCAGTAATTATTACGGTTATTGTCGAGTCAGTTTCCTTTCTTGTCTTAGGGCATGTGAGAAATAAAATAGACCAATCAACCGTGAGCAACAAGGTTCTCAGGAAATCAAGACTTCCTGTTTGCTGTTCACCATGTGCATGCAATTACTACATGAGTTAAAATAAGATAATGACAAGGAATAAATGCAGAAGTATGGGAATTACGACAGTTATCAGTAATAAACACCCCCTTTGATAGAATAACGCTGGTGATAAAACGTAAGAACATAAATGCACACTTTTATTTTGAAGATTATTAGGCACGGACAGGAAGTCACTAGCACCTGAGTATGTCTTGACAGCACACTGCGGTTGTAATTGTCAGACAGACCCTATAGTATAAGACGCAAAAAGGCAGGAATCAGTCAAATGATTACATTTAAATGATGAACAGCACTATTTTATTTCTCAGTCGGTGCATGGACACGCATGTGACTATAACAGTTAAACAATAGTTTGCTTGAAATATTTTAAAGTAACAAAAATAGAACTAACAAAAGAGTTGGAGGAACTTCTGTTGTGAAAGTAAATTTGAATTGGCGAGCAGTGCAGTGTTGAATTAATGAGAAGTTCCACACGGAGGAAGGCATGTAACTTCCTCACCTGGCTGCTGATCACTGCACCGTCTCTTCTCACTATTTCAACTATAGTCAGTGACGCCTCACCTGGCTGCTGATCACCACACCGTCTCTTCTCACTATTTCAACTATAGTCAGTGACGCCTCACCTGGCTGCTGATCACCACACCGTCTCTTCTCACTATTTCAACTATAGTCAGTGACGCCTCACCTGGCTGCTGATCACTGCACCGTCTCTTCTCACTATTTCAACTATAGTCAGTGACGTTCCTCACCTGGCTGCTGATCACTGCACCGTCTCTTCTTACTATTTCAACTATAGTCAGTGACGTTCCTCACCTGGCTGCTGATCACTGCACCGTCTCTTCTCACTATTTCAACTATAGTCAGTGACGCCTCACCTGGCTGCTGATCACCACACCGTCTCTTCTTACTATTTCAACTATAGTCAGTGACGCCTCACCTGGCTGCTGATCACCACACCGTCTCTTCTCACTATTTCAACTATAGTCAGTGACGCCTCACCTGGCTGCTGATCACCACACCGTCTCTTCTCACTATTTCAACGGCAAATGTGAAAATTCAGCGATTTTGAATAAAAATAATCTAAAACTGGTGAAATTAAATGGAAAATAACGTTATAGTATAATCAGTGGATACATATAACAATTTAATTTTTTTTTTTTCTTTTTACATTTTTTTTCTTTCCATTATGGCAGGTGAGGCCCCGCCTCCCCTGCCTCCCCTGACTGCACGTCACTGCTGTATATATGTGTGTGTGTGTGTGTGTATACTGTATATATATATTATATATACATATACACATATATATACATATACATATTATATATACATATACAGTATATATATACACATTAGGGGTGTGGGAAAAAATCGATTCAAATTCAAATCACGATTCTCACGTTGTACGATTCAGTATCGATTCTCATTTTTCAAAAATTGACACACTGTGTCCAATATTTTCACAAAGATAAAATAAGTCATACATCGTACATTATTGCAATCAGTTGATAAAACATTGTCCTTTACAATTATAAAAGCTTTTTACAAAAATCTACTACTCTGCATGCATGTCAGCAGACTGGGGTAGATCCTGCTGAAATCTATGTATTCCATCAATAGACAATCCTTTTCAATCGGAATAATATCCTTTTTGAATCGAGAATCGTGTTAAATTGAAAAAAAAAATTGATTTTGAATCGAATCGTGACCCCAAGAATCATTATTGAATCGAATCGTGGGACACCCAAAGATTCACAGCCCTAATACACACATATACATATATATATATATATATATATATATATATATATATATATATATATATATATATATATATATATATATATATATATATATATATATATATATATATATATATATATATATATATATATATATATATATATATATACATACACACACACACAACACATTTTTCATACACACACACACAGACACTGGCCCCCAGAAACATTTTGTTCTCATGTGGCCCCCCCGAGTTGACATTTCCACCGCAGGACAATTAGACAAATAATGTAAGATATATCTTTAGAAAGCAGGACAATTAGACAAATAATGTAAGATATATATTTAGAAAGCAGGACAATTAGACAAATAATGTAAGATATATCTTTAGAAAGCAGGACAATTAGACAAATAATGTAAGATATATATTTAGAAAGCAGGACAATTAGACAAATAATGTAAGATATATCTTTAGAAAGCAGGACAATTAGACAAATAATGTAAGATATATATTTAGAAAGCAGGACAATTAGACAAATAATGTAAGATATATATTTAGAAAGCAGGACAATTAGACAAATAATGTAAGATATATATTTAGAAAGCAGGACAATTAGACAAATAATGTAAGATATATATTTAGAAAGCAGGACAATTAGACAAATAATGTAAGATATATATTTAGAAAGCAGGACAATTAGACAAATAATGTAAGATATATCTTTAGAAAGCCAGCAAGAGGAGAACCTACTAAGTGAAAAGTGTGCCATTCCACACGGTCTAGGGTTGCCATTGGTGTATGTGTGTTTCTCTACCAATGCCATTCCAGTTCTTTTGGTTAATCAGTGTGGCTTTATGACGTCTGCAATTACTGTGACTAGTGTTTTTTTTCCCTTCCCTGGCTGACTTAATAATCACTCATTACAGAGCCTTTCACTTCTTAAGCAGTCAATTAACATTAGTGGCTTTCTGGGACTCGCAAAATGGGCTGACGATGTGGTGGCCACATTTTACCTGCAATCTGTGCACACGCACACACACACACACACACACACACACACACACACACACACACACACACACACACACACACACACACACACACACACACACACACACACACACACACACACACACACACACACACACACACACACACACACACACACACACACACACACACACACAACCTCTGCCAACAGCAAAATGCTTTAGCCTGAACTATTAATGTAGCCAAAAAGCCACACGGTGAATCAGAGACATCTTCTAATCTCATGCAAGAAAAGGCAGCCATCTGGCTCGGGTGTTTGAATTTAAAGGGTGAAGGGAGCGAGAACACCTCCACTCTCTCTCCTTTTCTTGCCACCCTCACTAAGCGCAGCTATTAAAGTAATGGTATCATCTACATAAACTGCCAAGGGATGGGCGACATCATCATTATATGAGAGCCATTCAGGAGCTGCAATTAAATCCAGCTGTCAAATCCAATATTAGCAGAGGGTCATCAGCGGGCACTTTGCTTAAGAAAACACAAATGGGAGATTATCACCATGTCGCAACAAGAAGTCCAGGCAGCTTCTTTTTACCATCTTTCATCTTAAAAACTCTCCTTCCAATGAATTGCTGCCACAAAATATATCTTTTCATCAAACAAAGTGTCTTGCAAATTGATTGTGTATAAAACATTTACCTCCTACTCCTTAGCCAAAGTATGCAAAGAGTACCGGTATTTTTTAGTACCAGTTCCTGATTGAGCCAGTCCTCCTGGACCAACGGTACTGCTAGGGGTATTTTTGTATCCAGCTGATCGTGGTAATTATGACACACTGTCACATTTGGTTCATCTCCCGCTGTATACACATAACAAATCAGCTTGTAATCGTTACAAATTGGAAGCAACACCACACTAAAGTTCGTAACAGCACAATTCATCCTCAAAAGAGTCATACAGCTTCAAGAGAAGACCACTTAACTCACGATCGTGCTTCATCAACCGTCCTCCACAGGCTAAAAATAATCCACTCAAATAAGTGAAAAATGAAGTATTACCATAATCCATCAAGTTTCTTTGGCGCAAGATCAAATTAGCTGCATGGACGTCTTTTATAATGTCCACAAAGTTCAGTGAGCAGGTTGTGTAACCTTGTCTGTTGACTTGGATTTATTTTTTGGCACCATGACTAGGGAAGGTTGTTTGCATTAGGTCATATAAGTACATGCTGCACACACATCCATTGTCCACTAGATAGCAGGATAATAGCAGCATCAACATTGTCAGTCTATTATAATGTTGTTACAATAATTATGTATATATTATCATTATAACTTTATGCTTAAGGGCCGTTGATATAAATTATTGTCAATTGTGCTGAAGTGGTATTTTTTGTATCTGTGCAAGCTGGCAATCCAAAAGATTGCCAGTTGTCTTTATCAGTGTTGTGTCCAGACTCGGCCTGCTGCCGGCCAAGGCCGAACACCGCCGTGATGCAGACAGAGCAGAGACAAGGCGATATGACCTGCGGCAACTAATTTTCATTTATTCTATAATCATATATTGTGTCTAACTGGAGTTGTCGAGGTTACCCCCTTCCCTCAGCGACAGCTTCAGTGATGTAACAGGGACCTTCCAAATAAATAGAGGAGGCGCGCAGGCTTGACTTTTAGAACTTTGTTTGGATCTGTAACTAGAATAGAGCCCGAAATACGTGTCTCCTCATGAGCTAAAAGGAACTCTGTCTCTGCATGATTCCTTGCTTCTTGTCTGTTTAATAAATGTCATCAGTGTTTGAATGTATGCTTCCTCTCGGTAAAATTCCTAATTCAATTCATGACATCTTATGGGTCAAATTGAAGACGTCAGCAGGCCGCCCATGGGCCGTAGTTTGGACGCCCCTGATATAAAGTATTCCCGTTTAGATGAAGAATGACTTGTAATCCTTGCGAAGAAAAAAGGGGGTGTAACCAAACGTCTTTTTGTGTCTTTCTCGCCATTCCCGGGTCTAAATTTAATTCCAAAGTATACCAATTTGTCGGCTTATGTCCTCACCCTTCTACTCTCAAGGTGAGCGTGATTATCTGTGATGATGTTCTGGCTTGTGCAGCCCTTTGAGACATTTGTGATTAAGGGCCATATAAATCAACTTTGATTGATTGATCTAGAATAAACTTTCACCTGTACCAAGGTAATGTGTTGTTGATGTTCGCTCTCTGTGATCACGGTGCTGCTATACATAGTTTGTCTGCATCAGCACTTATAATAACAATATGACTAATACTTGTTAATATTTATAATAACAATATGACTAATACTTGTTAATATTTATAATTACAATATCACTAATACTTGTTCATATTTATAATAACAATATGACTAATACTTGTTAATATTTATAATAACAATATCACTAATAATTGATCATATTTATAATAATATGACGAATACTTGTTAATACGTATAATAACAATATGACTAATACTTGTTCATATTTATAATAACAATATGACTAATACTTGTTCATATTTGTAATAACAATATCACTAATACTTGTTCATATTTATAATAAACATATCACTAATAATTTATAAAATGTATAATAATATGACTAATACTTGTTAATTTTATAATAACAATATCACTAATACTTGTTAACATTTATAATAACAATATGACTAATACTTGTTCATGTTTATAATAACAAAATGACTAATACTTGATAATATTCATAATAACAATATGACTAATACTTGTTAATATTTATAATGACAATATCACTAATAATTGATCATATTTATAATAACAATATCACTAATAATTGATCATATGTATAATAATAGGACTAATACGTGTTCATATGTATAATAACAATATCACTAATACTTGTTCATATTTATAATAACAATATCACTAATACTTGTTAATATTTATAATAACAATATGACTAATACGTGTTAATATATATAATAACAAAATGACTAATACTTGCTAATATTTATAATAACAATATGACTAATACTTGTTAATATTTATAATAACAATATCACTAATACTTGTTCATATTTATAATAAAAATATCACCAATACTTGTTCATATTTATAATAACAATATGACTAATACTTGTTAATATATATAATAACAAAATGACTAATACTTGGTAATATTTATAATAACAATATCACTAATACTTGTTCATATTTATAATAACAATATGACTAATACTTGTTCATATTTATAATAACAATATGACTAATACTTGTTCATATTTATAATAACAATATCACTAATACTAATAAAATTCAAGTCATCAAATGTAAATGGAATATTGTTGGTGCTTTTTGAATAGTCACTTCGAGGGCTTTATGGGCGGAACAGAGGCCTCCTATTGACTGCATTATAAAGGACTTGTGTTTATTTTGGAGTTAGAATGCATTAAAAAAGACATCTGTCTTCTTGTCTTCCATGATGGTGAAGCATGTTTGCCACAAGTCAAAAGTAGTGTTACTATGCTGACCTTTACACCGGCTGAGGCTTAGATGCCTTAGGATTTGAACTTCTAATTTCATTAAAACATTACAATAACAAAGGCGTAATTTACTGTCATAAAGACGTTATAATAATGATATGATATGAGAGATGGCACCAAAAACGTTATCAAATACTTTTGGGTCACATTTGCTTGAATAAAATATTTGGAGTGTCATTTACCTTTCTGTATTTGTCTATCTATTGTTGTGTCTTAGAGTCCAGTTTAGAGAAGTATTTGATCTTGGATTTATAATCCTCCATTCCGGCAGACGCATTCATTCAAGCATAAAATAATATTTAAGCATGGCCTCCTGTCTTACAAATGCCATGTTTGATATAGTAGAATTTGTGGCTGGGTAAACATTGTAGAGACATTCTCGCTCACGATGGCGCCCACTTCTCCCAGTGTAGTCACACTTACATTAAACAATTCTACAGAGCACAAACTAGAAATTCATGTAAGTAAGTCACGCCCACAAACACGTCAAGAGGTGGAGCCTCATGATTGTTTGTGTGCAAATGTTGTGATTTGTACTCAAGTAAATGCTAAAAAGCAATTTTAATCATACAGAAAACACATTTATGAACACAGTTCAATGGACAAATATGAATATGTATTTCAATCAATCAAAGTGTATTTATATAGCCCTAAATCACAAGTGTCTCAAAATATTTCATGGTTTTATTATTTTACTTTTTTCCATCATGACAGCGGACGCTCTTCCTTACCCGCCCTAGAAAAAGCATGAATACGAGAGTTAAATGTTTATCATTAGTGCAAAGATCTTAAAAATCTTCCCCGGTCAAGGCTAAACTAACCGTAATAAAGTGCAGCTTCTAGAAGATAAAAAAGTAATAGGACTGCAGAATGGTTGTTAGGGAGGACAAAAAGAGCATTGAGTGGGATCAGTTTAAGAGTGAAGTGTGTGTGTGTGTGTGTGTGTGCGTGTGTGCGTGCGTGCGTGCGTGCGTGCGTGCGTGCGTGCGTGCGTGCGTGCGTGCATGCGTGCGTGCGTGCGTGCGTGCGTGCGTGTGTGTGTGTGTGTGTGTGTGTGTGTGTGTGTGTGAGTGTGTGTGTGTGGTCACATTGCAGTCCTCTCACCCTCCACTCTGACCTTGATAAAGCGGCCCTCAGTGACCCACTCACTTGAACAATGAGCACTGATGATTTACAGCGATATAAAGAGGAGGCTGCAGAGCAAAGAGTGCTGCTGATGGTGGGAGGAGGAAAAAAGCAGGGTGTCCCTCTCCGTCACTATATTTTCCTTTTTTTTTTTTTTTTACAAAGTAATTGCTTTCACCCCTGTCAGTGACCTGGGTATATTTAATCACACCATCTTCAGCCCTGGACAACTGGATCAAATTGGTCAAATTAACAGAGATACCACTCCAACACTCTATCCCTCACACACCACCTATGTCCATCTTTATGTCGTCTTAGCAACATCAACTTCTGTTTTAGTGGGGCTTCCAACCCCCTAAAGACTTCCTATAAATGATAAATGGGTTATACTTGTATAGCGCTTTTCTACCTTCAAGGTACTCAAAGCGCTTAACTCAACACTCTATCCCTCACACACCACCTATGTCCATCTTTATGTCGTCTTAGCAACATCAACTTCTGTTTTAGTGGGGCTTCCAACCCCCTAAAGACTTCCTATAGCCCCTATAATTAACTCAACACTCTATCCCTCACACACCACCTATGTCCTCTTTATGTCGTCTTAGCAACATCAACTTCTGTTTTAGTGGGGCTTCCAACCCCCTAAAGACTTCCTATAGCCCCTTTAATTATAGCTGAATAGTTGAGGAATGACTCAAACATTAATAGTAAATAATAATAAAATAGAAGTTATGTGGATAAAAGAAACTGCAGATAGAGCTTGTCTAGTTACACAATGTGCACACAGTGAGTGTGTGTTCAGTGCAAAGTAAGCAACAAAATAAACTCATGTCAGAATTACCCAATGCTCTTGGCTCTGCTTCTCTGTTCAGCAAACGTAAAGCTTCAGAAGTGGGTGGAGTATTTTTCATGAGTTTTTTTTCCCCACAAATTGTATGATAATAGCAGGAGATTTAAAATATGAGTTATGTTTTGTAATAAAAAAAAGATATCTTGATGACTTAGAGGAGTCATACTGAGGAGTATCTGCCCTCCTTATTTCACTGCCATTTGGAAAACATCTTCTGGGGTACAGCACAACTTGGCCTCGGCAACACTCCCAAAACATTGATGTAACACATCCTGATTGCGTTAAAAAGTCAGGTAATGAAAATAAAAGCATGTTGTTTGTGCCACACCACTGCAGGTGACGTTTGTAGGTCAAGTTCAATCAAAGTGACAAGAGACAGACAGATGGACACGAAGACGACGTAGAAGGGGTTTCTTTCAAAAAAACTTGTGTAAAATGGGAGAGTAAAACATTTTGAAAGCTCTGTAACACTGATTGTATTCTTTCAGATGGAGAAAGAGGAATTTTAAATATTATGTGATAGAACATGTTTATTATCAACATTATCAATCATTATTTGGAGCTTCAAGCTGTTTCTCTGCTTTTTGTTATGTTTTAAATTGTGAGCATAATTTGAGTTAGGAACCTCCCCGCCACTCGCTGGTGTAACTAACCCAGAAGATCTGCCCCAAAACCTCCCATCTTACTTGCTGGCAATCGCTGATAGCCAGAGATTGAAATAACCATCCAAGCATTAGAAACCGTTAGCAGCCGAAAAGTGCCGTCCCCCTCCTGCTGAGACTTAGTCCTCCACCTATGGCTGGCCTCCTGCCCACGCCTCAGGCAGCTCTGGGATGTGGCGTCGAGGCAGTATGACGCTCCACCTATATTCTGATTGTGGGAAATAGCATAACGAGGAATAGCCGTCTTTTTAACACCAAGGAGAGGGCGAGACGCCAATCAAAACACACCAAAACTGAATTCAAAATCCTCTTCAGTCTGCTGGATGAAGTTTATGCTTGACATTATTATACTTCATAAAACTACTGTAGTTTTCTGTAGTCAATTGTGTTCTATTATTTCTCAAACAACGATAAAAAAGATGTTATTACTAATTAATAATAACAGATTTGTTTTTAAATGGAGGTATACACATTTTGAGCCTTTTTAAAGAAACAAAGTACTCGATGACGTCATGATGACCACTCCCATAAACACGCCCCCACCACAGGTATCTTGTTGTATTCCACCCACTTTAGGCTTTTAGGATGTAATGACATCAACTTTGTACGTAAGACGTGTACGAGCATTAGCTTTGTGTGTTATTAGCTAACGATAGGAAGTTGGCTAGCTAACGTTAGCTATCATTGAATGTACTGTATATTCTATCATTACAACAAGATAACAACATGAGCTTTGTGATGCTATTTAGGAAATAGTTTTCCTATAGTTGCTTATCTCTGGCTAATGTTATCTTGTGGGAAGCACTGCCATATGTCCTTTTTGCCTTCATTTGCAAAAACAGTGTTTCAAAATATGATCATTTTACTGAAAATGGGTAGGATTGGCAGGTATGCTGAGAACCCACCACTGATTCACTCCACATTCCCACATGACGCTGGTAGCTACACATATAGCCACAGCTGCCCTGTGGTAGACTACCGCCTTTTTGACCACCACCAAACATTCCTACACCAGGGCAATAGGGTGGGTGAAGTGTCCAAGGGCACAATAGAAGTGACTGGGGTGGAGGAAGCCGGATTCATACCAGAAACCCCCAAGTTTCTGGACTGCCGCTCTACCATCTGAGCCCCGCTAACCATAGAGTCAATTAAAAAAATATTTTGTTATCTCTCCTGTGAATGATTGTGTGTGACAGGTGCAGGTATTTCTGTGATTGACAACCCAACATATTGCATTCTGCCGTGAAGATGGCCCTGATACTCAGCTGGGCCCCTGGACATCGGCCCCGGTAAGTCTGTGCATGGGGAGCCTTGATTTGAAAGAAGAGCTACGTCATAGAACCAATTGAGCTCCTAAGTTGAGGTACCACTCGTTTGCATTTTCATTGACGCTCTATAAGGATCCAACACCATTTTGTCTTCACATGTTTTCAGTTCCAGGAGAGGAAAGCAAGGAATCTCCAAAGGAAGACACAAAATAAAAACCAGGAGAGCCTGAGAACAAGAAATGATCAGTAACCAATTCATTGATAAAGCTTATTGATGAGGTTTTTTTAGACGTAGAGGTAGGGTCCAAGCCCCCCGAGTGACTTTATGAGGGTATATAATAAAGTAACATCTCATGCTTAGTACAACCATGATGGTAATATGACCTCCAAGTTGTTGAAGGACTTTTGAAAAATATCCTTCCAGAACAACTTTGTAGATCAAGCACAACTACAGCAACTAAGTACCATGTACTTCTATTTGATCAGATGAGTCAGTTTTCACGTCAAATCATCTCAATTTAGCCTGGGGACACATTAGTCTTAGAAAGGTGTCACTTATGAACTATTTCTATTAATAATCATTCATCCAAGATGTCAGCACTAACCTGCTCATTTTGTCAGTGCAGGACATGGTGATGAGCTGTTCTCCTTGTAAAACTCCATCCCACGTCTGCATGGACCCCCGACCCCTCACTGGTACCGTTCCCTCGCCGGACTCGATTTTGGTCCGCAGATGGCAGCGGTGCTTCCTCATGAGGTGTCTGCTGCCATGCACTGCAAACAGGAAATAGTCTCCTTGACATTCTGTGTACTCTCCTTGTTAGATAATAGATCAGCAAATAACTGTCATTGTTGCTTCATTGATAAACTTCACAACTGCTTCCCGCTAGCCAAAACAATTACATTAGTGTTCAATCATTTCTATTCAAGCGAGAGTTATCAAATATTAGCGAGGTCTGCTGAATAAATGCTCAGATAAAGTAGTTGTTGTCATTAATGGCAAATTTAACTAGATCATTACATCAAAAATAATCACACAAATCAGTTTATGGTTTTAAAGTACATTTATCAACATGTTTTCTTTAAAATTATTTATTTAATTAAACACATTTGTGTTAAGGATCATGATTATAATAATATAATAATAGTGTCAAAATGATGATTGAGAAAAAAACATTTTGAAAAAGTGGAGTGTATTTATTACTGTATATATTTGGTTCATGATTGTAAGTCATGACCTACTTCCTTAGTAAACCAAATCTAAACATTTACAGTCGTGGTCAAAAGTTTACATACACTTGTAAAGAACATCCTGTCATGGCTGTCTTGACTTTACAATCATTTCTACAACTCTTATTGTTTTTGTGATGTAGTGATTGGAGCACATACTTATTGTTGTTGTGATGTAGTGATTGGAGCACATACTTGTTGTTGTTGTGATGTAGTGATTGGAGCACATACTTATTGTTTTTGTGATGTAGTGATTGGAGCACATACTTGTTGTTGTTGTGATGTAGTGATTGGAGCACATACTTGTTGTTGTTGTGATGTAGTGATTGGCGCACATACTTATTGTTGTTGTGATGTAGTGATTGGAGCACATACTTATTGTTTTTGTGATGTAGTGATTGGCGCACATACTTATTGTTGTTGTGATGTAGTGATTGGAGCACATACTTGTTGTTGTTGTGATGTAGTGATTGGAGCACATACTTATTGTTTTTGTGATGTAGTGATTGGAGCACATACTTGTTGTTGTTGTGATGTAGTGATTGGAGCACATACTTGTTGTTGTTGTGATGTAGTGATTGGAGCACATACTTGTTGTTGTTGTGATGTAGTGATTGGAGCACATACTTGTTGTTGTTGTGATGTAGTGATTGGAGCACATACTTGTTGTTGTGATGTAGTGATTGGAGCACATACTTGTTGTTGTTGTGATGTAGTGATTGGAGCACATACTTGTTGTTGTTGTGATGTAGTGATTGGAGCACATACTTGTTGTTGTTGTGATGTAGTGATTGGAGCACATACTTTTTGTTGTTGTGATGTAGTGATTGGAGCACATACTTATTGTTGTTGTGATGTAGTGATTGGAGCACATACTTGTTGTTGTTGTGATGTAGTGATTGGAGCACATACTTGTTGTTGTTGTGATGTAGTGATTGGAGCACATACTTATTGTTGTTGTGATGTAGTGATTGGAGCACATACTTGTTGTTGTTGTGATGTAGTGATTGGAGCACATACTTGTTGTTGTAGTGATGTAGTGATTGGAGCACATACTTGTTGCTCACAAAAAACATTCATGAAGTTTGCTTCTTTTATGAATTTATTATGAGTCTACTGAAAATGTGAGGGTGAAAAGTATACATACAGCAATGTTAATATTTGCTTCCTTGGCAAGTTGACCTGCAATAAGACACTTTTGGTAGCCATCCACAAGCTTCTGCTTGACCACTAAATTGCTGCAGTTCAGCTAAATGTGTTGCTTTTCTGACATGGACTTGTTTCTTCAGCATTGTCCACATCTTTAAGTCAGGACTTTGGGAAGGCCATTCTAAAACCTTCATTCTAGCCTGATTCAGACATTCCTTTACAAGTTTTGAGGTGTGTTTGGGGTCATTGTCCTGTTGGAACACCCAACAAGACCCAACCTGATGATTTTAGCTTGTCCTGAAGAACTTGGAGCTAATCCTCCTTTTTCATTGTCCCATTTAAAGCAGCAGTTCCATTGGCAGCAAAACAGTCCCAGAGCATAATACTACCACCACCATGCTTGACGGTAGGAATGTTGTTCCTGGGATTAAAGGCCTCACTTTTTCTCCTCCAAACATATTGCTGGGTATTGTGGCCAAACAGCTCCATTTTAGTTTGATCTGACCACAGAACTTTCTTCCAGAAGGTCTTATCTTTGTCCATGTGATGTTTAAACAACAGCCATTAAAAAGAACATGTAAGGTGCTATTATTTGTGAACTTCCTCACGCTGCAAGTCTCGACAAGTTTGAATAAATACAATACAAAAAGAAAGAAATATAATTTGAAAGAATGACTTGTAGCGCTAGTGACAAAGTATATGACTATTACTGTGTTCCAGGACGACGTCAGCGTTGATGCGCATGCTCAGTAGGGTTGGGTAGATCTTTTTTATGGGCACCACTCGAAAAAAAGATCCAACAGGTGCATTTTGTTAGGTACTGTGATAGAATCCAGGTTGATATTTCCATGCTTTTATTCTAAAGTTTACTTTGCACTGAGCAGGGGGAGATTTATTTCAGAAGGTAGCTAAGAACACGTAAAATGTCAGCTTAATTCGGACTCCCGAAGGAAGTAGGAATGAGAACAATAGCAACCTTCATCTGGAACAGTCTCAGTCGGGACACAAGATAGTCCACAACAATAGCAACCTTCATCTGGAACAGTATCAGTCGGGACACAAGATAGTCCAGACAATAGCAACCTTCATCTGGAACAGTATCAGTCGGGACACAAGATAGTCCAGAACAATAGCAACCTTCATCTGGAACAGTATCAGTCGGGACACAAGATAGTCCAGACAATAGCAACCTTCATCTGGAACAGTATCAGTCGGGACACAAGATAGTCCAGACAATAGCAACCTTCATCTGGAACAGTATCAGTCGGGACACAAGATAGTCAGACAATAGCAACCTTCATCTGGAACAGTATCAGTCGGGACACAAGATAGTCCAGAACAATAGCAACCTTCATCTGGAACAGTATCAGTCGGGACACAAGATAGTCCAGACAATAGCAACCTTCATCTGGAACAGTATCAGTCGGGACACAAGATAGTCCAGACAATAGCAACCTTCATCTGGAACAGTATCAGTCGGGACACAAGATAGTCCAGACAATAGCAACCTTCATCTGGAACAGTATCAGTCGGGACACAAGATAGTCCAGACAATAGCAACCTTCATCTGGAACAGTATCAGTCGGGACACAAGATAGTCCAGACAATAGCAACCTTCATCTGGAACAGTATCAGTCGGGACACAAGATAGTCCAGACAATAGCAACCTTCATCTGGAACAGTATCAGTCGGGACACAAGATAGTCCAGAACAATAGCAACCTTCATCTGGAACAGTATCAGTCGGGACACAAGATAGTCCAGACAATAGCAACCTTCATCTGGAACAGTATCAGTCGGGACACAAGATAGTCCAGACAATACCAACCTTCATCTGGAACAGTATCAGTCGGGACACAAGATAGTCCAGACAATAGCAACCTTCATCTGGAACAGTATCAGTCGGGACACAAGATAGTCCAGACAATAGCAACCTTCATCTGGAACAGTATCAGTCGGGACACAAGATAGTCCAGACAATAGCAACCTTAGCTGGAACAGTATCAGTCGGGACACAAGATAGTCCAGACAATAGCAACCTTCATCTGGACCGTATCAGTCGGGACACAAGATAGTCCAGAACAATAGCAACCTTCATCTGGAACAGTATCAGTCGGGGACACAAGATAGTCCAGACAATAGCAACCTTCATCTGGAACAGTATCAGTCGGGACACAAGATAGTCCAGACAATAGCAACCTTCATCTGGAACAGTATCAGTCGGGACACAAGATAGTCCAGACAATAGCAACCTTCATCTGGAACAGTATCAGTCGGGACACAAGATAGTCCAGAACAATAGCAACCTTCATCTGGAACAGTATCAGTCGGGACACAAGATAGTCCAGACAATAGCAACCTTCATCTGGAACAGTATCAGTCGGGACACAAGATAGTCCAGACAATAGCAACCTTAGCTGGAACAGTATCAGTCGGGACACAAGATAGTCCAGACAATAGCAACCTTCATCTGGAACAGTATCAGTCGGGACACAAGATAGTCCAGAACAATAGCAACCTTCATCTGGAACAGTATCAGTCGGGACACAAGATAGTCCAGACAATAGCAACCTTCATCTGGAACAGTATCAGTCGGGACACAAGATAGTCCAGACAATAGCAACCTTCATCTGGAACAGTATCAGTCGGGACACAAGATAGTCCAGACAATAGCAACCTTCATCTGGAACAGTATCAGTCGGGACACAAGATAGTCCAGAACAATAGCAACCTTCATCTGGAACAGTATCAGTCGGGACACAAGATAGTCCAGACAATAGCAACCTTCATCTGGAACAGTATCAGTCGGGACACAAGATAGTCCAGACAATAGCAACCTTCATCTGGAACAGTATCAGTCGGGACACAAGATAGTCCACAGACAATAGCAACCTTCATCTGGAACAGTATCAGTCGGGACACAAGATAGTCCAGACAATAGCAACCTTCATCTGGAACAGTATCAGTCGGGACACAAGATAGTCCAGACAATAGCAACCTTCATCTGGAACAGTATCAGTCGGGACACAAGATAGTCCAGACAATAGCAACCTTCATCTGGAACAGTATCAGTCGGGACACAAGATAGTCCAGAACAATAGCAACCTTCATCTGGAACAGTATCAGTCGGGACACAAGATAGTCCAGACAATAGCAACCTTCATCTGGAACAGTATCAGTCGGGACACAAGATAGTCCAGACAATAGCAACCTTCATCTGGAACAGTATCAGTCGGGACACAAGATAGTCCAGACAATAGCAACCTTCATCTGGAACAGTATCAGTCGGGACACAAGATAGTCCAGACAATAGCAACCTTCATCTGGAACAGTATCAGTCGGGACACAAGATAGTCCAGACAATAGCAACCTTCATCTGGAACAGTATCAGTCGGGACACAAGATAGTCCAGACAATAGCAACCTTCATCTGGAACAGTATCAGTCGGGACACAAGATAGTCCAGACAATAGCAACCTTCATCTGGAACAGTATCAGTCGGGACACAAGATAGTCCAGACAATAGCAACCTTCATCTGGAACAGTATCAGTCGGGACACAAGATAGTCCAGACAATAGCAACCTTCATCTGGAACAGTATCAGTCGGGACACAAGATAGTCCAGACAATAGCAACCTTCATCTGGAACAGTATCAGTCGGGACACAAGATAGTCCAGACAATAGCAACCTTAGCTGGAACAGTATCAGTCGGGACACAAGATAGTCCAGACAATAGCAACCTTCATCTGGACCGTATCAGTCGGGACACAAGATAGTCCAGAACAATAGCAACCTTCATCTGGAACAGTATCAGTCGGGACACAAGATAGTCCAGACAATAGCAACCTTCATCTGGAACAGTATCAGTCGGGACACAAGATAGTCCAGACAATAGCAACCTTCATCTGGAACAGTATCAGTCGGGACACAAGATAGTCCAGACAATAGCAACCTTCATCTGGAACAGTATCAGTCGGGACACAAGATAGTCCAGAACAATAGCAACCTTCATCTGGAACAGTATCAGTCGGGACACAAGATAGTCCAGACAATAGCAACCTTCATCTGGAACAGTATCAGTCGGGACACAAGATAGTCCAGACAATAGCAACCTTAGCTGGAACAGTATCAGTCGGGACACAAGATAGTCCAGACAATAGCAACCTTCATCTGGAACAGTATCAGTCGGGACACAAGATAGTCCAGAACAATAGCAACCTTCATCTGGAACAGTATCAGTCGGGACACAAGATAGTCCAGACAATAGCAACCTTCATCTGGAACAGTATCAGTCGGGACACAAGATAGTCCAGACAATAGCAACCTTCATCTGGAACAGTATCAGTCGGGACACAAGATAGTCCAGACAATAGCAACCTTCATCTGGAACAGTATCAGTCGGACAAGATAGTCCAGAACAATAGCAACCTTCATCTGGAACAGTATCAGTCGGGACACAAGATAGTCCAGACAATAGCAACCTTCATCTGGAACAGTATCAGTCGGGACACAAGATAGTCCAGACAATAGCAACCTTCATCTGGAACAGTATCAGTCGGGACACAAGATAGTCCAGACAATAGCAACCTTCATCTGGAACAGTATCAGTCGGGACACAAGATAGTCCAGACAATAGCAACCTTCATCTGGAACAGTATCAGTCGGGACACAAGATAGTCCAGACAATAGCAACCTTCATCTGGAACAGTATCAGTCGGGACACAAGATAGTCCAGACAATAGCAACCTTCATCTGGAACAGTATCAGTCGGGACACAAGATAGTCCAGACAATAGCAACCTTCATCTGGAACAGTATCAGTCGGGACACAAGATAGTCCAGACAATAGCAACCTTCAGCTGGAACAGTATCAGTCGGGACACAAGATAGTCCAGACAATAGCAACCTTCATCTGGAACAGTATCAGTCGGGACACAAGATAGTCCAGACAATAGCAACCTTCATCTGGAACAGTATCAGTCGGGACACAAGATAGTCCAGACAATAGCAACCTTCATCTGGAACAGTATCAGTCGGGACACAAGATAGTCCCAGAACAATAGCAACCTTCATCTGGAACAGTATCAGTCGGGACACAAGATAGTCCAGACAATAGCAACCTTCATCTGGAACAGTATCAGTCGGGACACAAGATAGTCCAGACAATAGCAACCTTAGCTGGAACAGTATCAGTCGGGACACAAGATAGTCCAGACAATAGCAACCTTCATCTGGAACAGTATCAGTCGGGACACAAGATAGTCCAGAACAATAGCAACCTTCATCTGGAACAGTATCAGTCGGGACACAAGATAGTCCAGACAATAGCAACCTTCATCTGGAACAGTATCAGTCGGGACACAAGATAGTCCAGACAATAGCAACCTTCATCTGGAACAGTATCAGTCGGGACACAAGATAGTCCAGACAATAGCAACCTTCATCTGGAACAGTATCAGTCGGGACACAAGATAGTCCAGAACAATAGCAACCTTCATCTGGAACAGTATCAGTCGGGACACAAGATAGTCCAGACAATAGCAACCTTCATCTGGAACAGTATCAGTCGGGACACAAGATAGTCCAGACAATAGCAACCTTCATCTGGAACAGTATCAGTCGGGACACAAGATAGTCCAGACAATAGCAACCTTCATCTGGAACAGTATCAGTCGGGACACAAGATAGTCCAGACAATAGCAACCTTCATCTGGAACAGTATCAGTCGGGACACAAGATAGTCCAGACAATAGCAACCTTCATCTGGAACAGTATCAGTCGGGACACAAGATAGTCCAGACAATAGCAACCTTCATCTGGAACAGTATCAGTCGGGACACAAGATAGTCCAGAACAATAGCAACCTTCATCTGGAACAGTATCAGTCGGGACACAAGATAGTCCAGACAATAGCAACCTTCATCTGGAACAGTATCAGTCGGGACACAAGATAGTCCAGACAATAGCAACCTTCATCTGGAACAGTATCAGTCGGGACACAAGATAGTCCAGACAATAGCAACCTTCATCTGGAACAGTATCAGTCGGGACACAAGATAGTCCAGACAATAGCAACCTTCATCTGGAACAGTATCAGTCGGGACACAAGATAGTCCAGACAATAGCAACCTTCATCTGGAACAGTATCAGTCGGGACACAAGATAGTCCAGACAATAGCAACCTTCATCTGGAACAGTATCAGTCGGGACACAAGATAGTCCAGACAATAGCAACCTTCATCTGGAACAGTATCAGTCGGGACACAAGATAGTCCAGACAATAGCAACCTTCATCTGGAACAGTATCAGTCGGGACACAAGATAGTCCAGACAATAGCAACCTTCATCTGGAACAGTATCAGTCGGGACACAAGATAGTCCAGACAATAGCAACCTTCATCTGGAACAGTATCAGTCGGGACACAAGATAGTCCAGACAATAGCAACCTTCATCTGGAACAGTATCAGTCGGGACACAAGATAGTCCAGACAATAGCAACCTTCATCTGGAACAGTATCAGTCGGGACACAAGATAGTCCAGACAATAGCAACCTTCATCTGGAACAGTATCAGTCGGGACACAAGATAGTCCAGACAATAGCAACCTTCATCTGGAACAGTATCAGTCGGGGACACAAGATAGTCCAGACAATAGCAACCTTCATCTGGAACAGTATCAGTCGGGACACAAGATAGTCCAGACAATAGCAACCTTCATCTGGAACAGTATCAGTCGGGACACAAGATAGTCCAGACAATAGCAACCTTCATCTGGAACAGTATCAGTCGGGACACAAGATAGTCCAGACAATAGCAACCTTCATCTGGAACAGTATCAGTCGGGACACAAGATAGTCCAGACAATAGCAACCTTCATCTGGAACAGTACACGAACAGTCTCTTCCTTGGGATTTAAAACTTCTTCCATCAATCAACAGAACCGTTTGAATGAACTTTGTGACATTCAAAAGTTTTGTTTCCGTGATTTTTTTCCCAAAAATATTTAGAAAACACTCTTCTAACTTTCTATGCATCCGCCCCGATACATCCTTGGTAGTAGTCATGTTGGTAGTAAGTGTCATGTTGGTAGTAGTGTCATATTGGTAGTAGTCATGTTGGTAGTAGTGTCATGTTGGTAGTAGTGTCATGTTGGTAGTAGTGTCATATTGGTAGTAGTCATGTTGGTAGTAGTGTCATATTGGTAGTAGGTCATGTTGGTAGTAGTGTCATGTTGGTAGTAGTGTCATATTGGTAGTAGTCATGTTGGTAGTAGTGTCATATTGGTAGTAGTCATGTTGGTAGTAGTGTCATGTTGGTAGTAGTGTCATATTGGTAGTAGTCATGTTGGTAGTAGTGGCATGTTGGTAGTAGTCATGTTGGTAGTAGTGTCATGTTGGTAGTAGTCATGTTGGTAGTAGTGTCATGTTGGTAGTAGTGTCATATTGGTAGTAGTCATGTCGGTAGTAGTGTCATGTTGGTAGTAGTGTCATGTTGGTAGTAGTCATGTTGGTAGTAGTCATGTTGGTAGTAGTGTCATGTTGGTAGTAGTGTCATGTTGGTAGTAGTGTCATGTTGGTAGTAGTCATGTTGGTAGTAGTGTCATGTTGGTAGTAGTCATGTTGGTAGTAGTGTCATGTTGGTAGTAGTCATGTTGGTAGTAGTGTCATGTTGGTAGTAGTGTCATGTTGGTAGTAGTGTCATGTTGGTAGTAGTCATGTTGGTAGTAGTCATGTTGGTAGTAGTGTCATGTTGGTAGTAGTGTCATGTTGGTAGTAGTCATGTTTGGTAGTAGTGGCATGTTGGTAGTAGTCATGTTGGTAGTAGTGTCATGTTGGTAGTAGTCATGTTGGTAGTAGTGTCATGTTGGTAGTAGTGTCATGTTGGTAGTAGTCATGTTGGTAGTAGTGTCATGTTGGTAGTAGTGTCATGTTGGTAGTAGTGTCATGTTGGTAGTGTCATGTTGGTAGTAGTCATGTTGGTAGTAGTCATGTTGGTAGTAGTGTCATGTTGGTAGTAGTGTCATGTTGGTAGTAGTGTCATATTGGTAGTAGTCATGTTGGTAGTAGTGTCATGTTGGTAGTAGTGTCATGTTGGTAGTAGTCATGTTGGTAGTAGTCATGTTGGTAGTAGTGTCATGTTGGTAGTAGTGTGGTCATGTTGGTAGTAGTCATGTTGGTAGTAGTGTCATGTTGGTAGTAGTCATGTTGGTAGTAGTGTCATGTTGGTAGTAGTCATGTTGGTAGTAGTGTCATGTTGGTAGTAGTGTCATGTTGGTAGTAGTCATGTTGGTAGTAGTCATGTTGGTAGTAGTGTCATGTTGGTAGTAGTGTCATGTTGGTAGTGTCATGTTGGTAGTAGTGTCATGTTGGTAGTAGTCATGTTGGTAGTATGTCATGTTGGTAGTAGTGTCATGTTGGTAGTAGTGTCATATTGGTAGTAGTCTTGTTGGTAGTAGTGTCATGTTGGTAGTAGTGTCATGTTGGTAGTAGTGTCATGTTGGTAGTAGTATGTAGTGTCATGTTGGTAGTGTCATGTTGGTAGTAGTCATGTTGGTAGTAGTGTCATGTTGGTAGTAGTGTCATGTTGGTAGTAGTGTCATATTGGTAGTAGTCATGTTGGTAGTAGTGTCATGTTGGTAGTAGTGTCATGTTGGTAGTAGTCATGTTGGTAGTAGTCATGTTGGTAGTAGTGTCATGTTGGTAGTAGTGTCATGTTGGTAGTAGTCATGTTGGTAGTAGTGTCATGTTGGTAGTAGTCATGTTGGTAGTAGTGTCATGTTGGTAGTAGTCATGTTGGTAGTAGTGTCATGTTGGTAGTAGTGTCATGTTGGTAGTAGTCATGTTGGTAGTAGTCATGTTGGTAGTAGTGTCATGTTGGTAGTAGTGTCATGTTGGTAGTGTCATGTTGGTAGTAGTCATGTTGGTAGTAGTCATGTTGGTAGTAGTGTCATGTTGGTAGTAGTGTCATGTTGGTAGTAGTGTCATATTGGTAGTAGTCATGTTGGTAGTAGTGTTATGTTGGTAGTAGTGTCATGTTGGTAGTAGTCATGTTGGTAGTAGTCATGTTGGTAGTGTCATGTTGGTAGTGTCATGTTGGTAGTAGTGTCATGTTGGTAGTAGTGTCATGTTGGTAGTAGTCATGTTGGTAGTAGTCATGTTGGTAGTAGTGTCATGTTGGTAGTAGTGTCATGTTGGTAGTAGTCATGTTGGTAGTAGTGTCATGTTGGTAGTAGTGTCATGTTGGTAGTAGTCATGTTGGTAGTAGTCATGTTGGTAGTAGTCATGTTGGTAGTAGTGTCATGTTGGTAGCAGAGTGTCATGTTGGTAGTAGTCATGTTGGTTGTAGTGTCATGTTGGTAGTAGTGTCATGTTGGTAGTAGTGTCATGTTGGTAGTAGTGTCATGTTGGTAGTACAATCCAAGATGATGTCTTGATGCTGTCTGTTATTTAACATCAACATAGCCATTAGAGACCTGACATGTGTAACATGTGACAATATTACAGCAGACATCACTTCAAACACGTTGTAAGGATGCCTAGTGTGATGTCATAGGTCAACAGGAAAAGGAATTCAGTTAGCCGCACTATAATGAATAAGCGCCCCCTAGTGTACGGGAGGCACATGGCGTAAGACCAATAGTCACATTAGAGAGAGTGCTTGGAGACTTGGACTTCACACCGAGGTGTGAAACTACACATAAAGTAACTATTTGAGAAGTCAGACTAATTTAGTGCATGGAAACTAGCCAGCTGGTCTTGTAAACAAACATACTGGGATGGAATCCAAGCTGAAGTGCCATGAAAATGTGCAAACTGATATTGTTTTTTATGTTAAATTTCCTACATTGCAGTACGTTTGGTCAAATGGTTATTTTTGGATTAATTAACTTTCGAATTTGGATTATTCATGACAGGTTATTTCTATCTGGGATTCAAATCCATTTTATTGCCAGAATGTCATACTGTAACATGTTTTAAAATGTTTCACGTGAATGCACATTATTTATTTACTCTAAACCTAATTGATCTAGAGTCCTATTAGGTGTATTTTGGAGTCTCCTCACTTGTGAGTAATCACGAGCGTTACAGTAAATCGTTACTTTCGACAGCCCTAATTGCAGTAAAAAAAAAAAAATGGAATAAATTATTTCTCATTAACTTGTTTTAGTACAAAATATGCATCAAATTCAATTAAAGTTTGATTTAAAACGTATAAAAATAGTTTTACATGAATAAAAAAGGGTAACAATTTTTTTTTTAATGGGGCGGCTCCATATAAAATTCTGCTTGGGGACCCAATTTGACAAAAACTACAAGACATTTGAAGATAAACAGACCCTTTGACTTGAGAACGATCCCTTTGGGTCTCAATTGGATGTCAATAAAAGCGGTCAACCATGCTTGTTGATCAAAGTGGGCACTTTTTAGTAATAAGAAGACAGAGGAGCAGGTCTGGACAAGTTGGTTGACAGAAGTCTTCACAACATAAGTATTAATATTGCCGTCATACTTGCCAACCCTCCCAAATTTTCTGGGAGACTCCCGAATTTCAGTGCCTCTCCCGAAATTCTCCCGGGACAACCATTCTTCCGAATTTCTCCAGATTTCCAGCCGGACTTAAGGCACGCCCCCTGCAGGTCCGTGCGGACCTGAGTGAGGACAGCCTGTCTTCACGTCCACTTGGCCAACCAAAAAGTAACCACAGAACACTACACCGTATAGTTTTCTGTGGTTACTTTTTGGTTGGCCAAAGGTTTACATTCTATTGCACACCCTGACGGCAAGTGTGGGAGTCGGTTCTGAAGTATGAAGTAAAGAGACGTAACTTCATCACCTCGCCTGGTTATTGACTCCAACCCAGAATATTACACTGCCCATACCTATGCTCCTTCAAAGGCTGTGCTACTGGCTGCAAAGCATTGCACTTTCAAATTCAACAATGAGTAGAGAGGAGTGTTATGTGTGTACATGTGTCAATAAATGAACACTGAAATTCAAGTATTTATTTTATTTATATGTATACACATATAATAAAATACATATATACTGTATATATATATATATATATATATATATATATATATATATATATATATATATATATATATATATATATATATAGCTAGAATTCACTGGAAAGTCAAGTATTTATTTTATTTATTTATATATATATATATAAGAAATACTTGAATTTCAGTTAATTCTAGCTATAAATATACTCCTCCCCCTTAACCCCGCCCTCGGCCCCGCCCACTTCAACACCTACCCCCCCAAATCTCCCGAATTTGGAGGTCTCAAGGTTGGCAAGTATGATCGCCGTTCCACACAAAGGCAAACACAGTTCCTGATATCACAGCTCAAACGGGCGAAAAGTATCAATTCAATTCAACGCACTGACTGAAAGTAGGAATTTGTGGAGCAACTGAAGGACGTTTCCATGGTAAGTAAGTGAGTAACATTTGTTTGTATAGCATCTTTCACGTTAAAGGAGGTGTTGCCAACAATGTTGCTACTGGTTTAATTGACCTGGTTGACCTTGGCACGTGTTTGATTGATTGATTGATTGAAACTTTTATTAGTAGATTGCACAGTACAGTACATATTCCGTACAATTGACCACTAAATGGTAACACCCCAAAAAGTTTTTCAAGTCGGGGTCCACTTAAATTGATTCATGATACAGATATATACTATCAAATATATACTAACATCATAATACAGTCATAATACATACAGTGTGCTCACCATTGCAATGAGTTTGATGCATTATCAGTTTAACATAAGTGTTGTCATATTATGTGCACATCAATCAGCTGTGGAACACAAACTTACGGTCCATGGTGATTTCGTAGGGTGAGTTGAGTCTCCCGTCCCCACATGGCGAGGTGCTAATGTACAAGTGGAAGTGGATGCTGTCTCGTACCCTGTAGCTGCGCTCCTTGTGTCGCACAAAAATAGACTGTTCCCAGTCTTCTGGCCTTTTACTTTGGTAGCAAACACAGAAACAGAATGAGAACATGTAAGACGGATCGGGTAAAGTACCGTTATACATCACAACATACATTACTTAGAGAGTGTCCCCATTTGAGTCAGGAACCAATATTTGTAATAAATGTTATACTTCAAAAAATAAAAATAGGTGCAGGTGTGCAATTTAATGGGAGCACATTCAGAGCTGTATTAAAGGAATGGCATTGTCAGAGAAAGATTAATTGACTATTATTTTGGCTTTAGTATTCAGAACTACACTGCATCATTTTGAGAGAATGTTCTAATATCATGGCCACCTTATTTAGCTGAATACAAAAGGCTAAATATCAAATTGCATGTTTACAATATGTACATATAAGTCTTGCTTTCATTTGTCTTTTCATTTGCATTTCTCTATCTAACAAGTAACTCTCAACATCCAGACCAGGGTTGTCCAAACTACGGCTGGCGGGCGTCTGCGAGATGGCATGAGCCTAATAAAAAATGTGACCAGAAGTGATGTAGCCATGAATATCAAGTAGTCTGATTGCTGCAATGTTGTCACCATCTGGTGGCCAACAAAAGTAACTCTGCTTTTGAATATACTTGCAAATTATCATGTGCAGCATTTACCTATAGGACCCAATCCAAACAACCTTCCTTAGTCATGGGGCGGGAAAAAAAACTCAACCAGTAAAAAAATGGTAACAAAGATGGTCACACATTTCACAACCTGCTCATTGAACTTTGTGGATATTATAAAAAAACGCCCAATCAACATAAACATATGAAAATGACACCCATTTAAATGATGGGAATCATTCAAAACACTCTTATTCATGTTTGCTGCATTTTAGCTGCTTCATATTTCTGATTGGTTAAAAAGCCCTTAAGGAGGTTGTCACGAAAGTAAATAAGGTCAAAGTTGAACTTTCACATACTCTTAATAACCAATTATAATAATTGTTAATTATATATCCATTATATTATTGTAATAATATGTACTCATATATACAAACATATATATACATATACTGTATATATACATATATACACATATATGTACATATATCAGAATCAGAATAGTTTTTGTTGCCATTGTTTGAGAACGAGGTCACAAACTAGGAATTTTTCTTGGTGCAATCTTGCAACATAAAACACATACAACAAAAAATAGGTAATAAAGAAGAGCTGTAACTGAGCTATGAGATCTTGTTATTGTCCATGTGTCGGATGGCCGAGGGGAAAAAACTGTTCAGGTGGCGGGAGGTGTGGGTCTGGATTGACCGTAGTCTCCTGCCTGAGGGGAGAGGGGAGAATAGTTTGTGTCCAGGGTGAGAAGAGTCAGCTGTGATCCGACCCACACGCCTCCTGGTCCTGGAGGAGAACAGGTCCTGGAGGGATGGGAGCTTGCAGCCAATCACCTTCTCAGCAGCACGTACCATGTGCTGCAGTCGATGCTTATCCTGGACTGTGGCGCCGGGGAACCACATGGTGATGGAGGTGAGGTGAGGTGAGGTGAGGATAGACTCGATGATGGCTGAGTAGAACTGCACCAGCATCTCGGTCGGCACATTCAGTTTCCTCAGCTACCACAGGAAGTGCATCCTCTGTTGGGCCTTCTTGATGAGGGAGCTGATGGTCGGCTCCTACTTGAGGTCCTGGGTGATGGTGGTGCCCAGGAAACGGAAGGAGTCCATAATGGAGACGGGGGTGGGAGAGTCAATCAGGGTGAGGGGGGATGGTGGAGCTGTGACTTTCCTGAAGTCCATGATCATCTCCACTGTTTTCTTGGCGTTCAGCTCCAGGTTGTTGAGGCTGCACCAGGACGCCAGCCGGTCCACCTCTCTCCTGTAGGCAGACTCGTCGCCATCCGAGATGAGCCCGATGAGGGTAGTTTCGTCCGCAAACTTAAACAGCTTTACGGACTGGTGACTGGAGGTGCAGCAGTTTGTATACAGGGAGAAGAGTCAGGGGGAAAGTACACAGCCCTGAGGAGTACCAGTGTTCGTGGTTCAACTGTCCGAGACAATCTTCCCCAGCCGCACGTGCTGTCTTCGGTCTGTCAGGAAGTCATTGATCCAACTGCAGAGGGAGTTGGGCACGCTGAGCTGGTAGAACTTGTCTCGTAGCAGTCCATGGAGGATGGTGTTGAAGGCAGAGCTGAAGTCCACAAACAGGATCCTAGCGTAGGTTCCTGGGGAGTCCAGATTCTCCAGGATGAAGTGGAGGGCCAGGTTCACTGCATCATCCACAGACCTGTTGGCTCTGTAGGCGAACTGCAGTGGGTTCAGGAGGGGGGTGGTGATGTCCTTAAGGTGGGGCAGGACCAAGCGCTCAAAGGACTTCATGACCACAGACGTTAGCGCCACCAGCCTGTAGTCATTAAGTCCTGTGAAACGTGCTTTCTTGGGGACAGGGACAATGGTGGATGTCTTGAAGAAGGACGGCACGCGGCATAGCTCCAGAGAGGTGTTAAAAATGTCAGTCAAGAAAGGAGCCAGCTGATCCACGCAGTGTCTGAGGGTGGAGCGGGAGACACCATCCGGCCGGGGGGCCTTCCGCGTGTTCAGCTTCAAGAACTGCCAGCGTACATCCTCTTCTCGAATGGAGAGGGCCTTTAAAGTCCTGTGATCTTCTTGGAGTCCTTTAAGTCCTTTAAAATTAAGTGCTGGCGTTGGTGGGGAGGGTGATGGTGGGGGGAGCAGAGCTTTGATGAGCTGAAGGCCGTTCATGACGACAGTAATGTATGTTGAGGCCCTGAACGAGAGTCCCGTCACTGAGGGCCTGGGGGGCTTTGGGCTTATATTTTGTAAGGGCCCTTAATCCTCTCCAAACGGCCGCAGAATCATTGGAGCTGAACTGTTCCTGTAGACGGTTAGAGTACACAGATTTGGCTTTCTCCACTTCCCTGTTGAAGTGGTACTTCGCTTCTCTGTAGGTACTCCAGTCCTCGCTTCTCCACGCAGCCTCCTTCTTCTTGCGCAGCTGTCGGAGCTTGGGTGTGAACCAGGGCTTGTCGTTGTTATAACAAGCCCTGGTGCGCGTTGGAATGATGCACGCCTCATTGAACTGTATGTATGAGGTCACAGTGTCCGTATACTCGTCCAGATTGTCCGTGGCTGCTCCAATTGCCTCCCAGTCTGTCGTCTCCAAACATGCGCGCAGCTCCTCCACAGCCTCGGCGGTGAAACACTTAATGGTACTCTTAACAGGTTTAGCCAGTTTCAGTCTCTGTCTGTATGAAGGGATTAAGTGCACCATCACGTGATCTGATAGTCCGAGAGCAGTGCGGGGGACTATCAGTATATATGCATATACATATGCATATATACATATACATATATACAGATATATATACATGTATAGTATATACAGCATATATACATATATGCGACGCGGATGTGAAAACATTAGGACACCTGATGTAGGCTATAACACCAGCCAAACTAATCATGAAAATATGAGGAAGCAGCGTGAAGGAGATTTAGATACGAGTATTTTGGGTCACAGAACCAATTAGACTCGTCATTCTCATACAATTATTTTTTTTTATCATACATTTAAAATGTTCTCCCACAACATTTTATTTCCACACTCCTTTAACAATGTTTATGTTGGTATTAGCTACACAAACCAATAAAAAACAGGTTTGTTTTGACACAGATAGAATGTTCCAGTTTTCTTTCCTTTTGAAGAAAACTTGCGCAGCCTGAGAAGGTCTAAGGACAAGAACGGCTCAGTGAAAATAATCATTTAAAAAAAACTAGACCAAAACTAGTATGATATTTTGAAAAAAAAACCCCATTGCAGCTATTTCTGGAAAGAAGCGGTCATTTGTCTGCAATGTCCTTCCACTGTGGCTAAACATGGCACTTCTGGCATTTTGTGCGGACATTTCATCATGACTTATTTCCTCCATTAGCCTTTTTGCTCAAGCGTACATTGGCCATCACTGCCATGCGCTTTTGTCAGTGCTGTGTATGCAAATATGACATTCTGCTATCTACTCTTTGTGCACTAATCTGATGAATCAGCCTCGCCACGAAGTTCTTGGGGGAGAACATAATGTATGCTTATGCCTCAGGAATGTCTGCAGGTGTGCAGAATGCTGCAAAGTTGTACAACTCTAAAGGTCATCAAGTGTGTTTTATTGGCTGGCACACATGCTTGGTGATTTATTAACGGTGAATGAAGCGCTGCCATGGAGCTTATTATAGATGCGCTTTTTTAGATATGCTGTGGGAGGTCACAGCAAACAAGCTCCTTAATGCTATTAAGCAATTAATGTGCCGACTTGAAGTTTCTGGAGGCATTCTGGAAAGTAAACGCCACAATCTGGCTTGGACCTGCGTGTCTTTTCATCATCTTTAACTTTACAAGACAAACATTGCAGCAGGTAACCCTTTTGACCTTTTCTTGCTTTGCAATGTGTTTAATCAAAGATTCACTTTCTATAAATCTGACACATAGCTGGAGTGGCAGCATAATGGTTGGGGTGTCATTTCTTTTAATGTCAACTTGAGTGAAGTGTGTGCAGTTACCACCGGATCCAGCAGATGGAGCTTTGGTGAAAAAAGGCATGAGTGAAGTCTATTTTTTTCTAAATCCAGAAGGTCATACATAATTATTCAGGACTGCTCATCAGCGGAGGAAAACACGTTGCTCCATCGCGAGTCAAATATTGTCTTCACTGTGGATTTCTACACTTTTTTTCTTCAATGAAGTGATAATGATGTCTTTTTAATGTCTTATATGCACTACAAGGTTGAATACCTAATAAGGTACACTTGTATCACACAGTATTACCTCAAGAAGAGCTCCAGTTGTGCGTAGAGGAAGCGTAGCAGAGCTCTGCGTACGCTCACTTCAGCATGACAGTCGTTGACCACATGTCCCTGGTCACTCAGATTCTCTCCGTTGATACACTTGGTGCCTGTAGACAACGCCACCACCTGGGCATAGTTCATGTCCAGACCTGTGCAACAAACACTTTGCATTAGCTTTCATCTTTGCAAGT
>NC_084745.1:5639967-5724967 GCF_033978785.1 Entelurus aequoreus
GCCAGCCAGTCTATACGGGTCTTGTTGCCAGCCAGTCTATACGGGTCTTGTTGCCAGCCAATCTATACGGGTCTTGTTGCCAGCCAGTCTATACGGGTCTTGTTGCCAGCCAATCTATACGGGTCTTGTTGCCAGCCAGTCTATACGGGTCTTGTTGACAGCCAGTCTATACGGGTCTTGTTGCCAGCCAGTCTATACGGGTCTTGTTGCCAGCCAGTCTATACGGGTCTTGTTGCCAGCCAGTCTATACGGGTCTTGTTGCCAGCCAATCTATACGGGTCTTGTTGCCAGCCAGTCTATACGGGTATTGTTGCCAGCCAGTCTATACGGGTCTTGTTGCCAGCCAATCTATACGGGTCTTGTTGCCAGCCAGTCTATACGGGTCTTGTTGACAGCCAGTCTATACGGGTCTTGTTGCCAGCCAGTCTATACGGGTCTTGTTGCCAGCCAGTCTATACGGGTCTTGTTGCCAGCCAGTCTATACGGGTCTTGTTGCCAGCCAATCTATACGGGTCTTGTTGCCAGCCAGTCTATACGGGTCTTGTTGCCAGCCAATCTATACAGGTCTTGTTGCCAGCCAGTCTATACGGGTCTTGTTGCCAGCCAGTCTATACGGGTCTTGTTGCCAGCCAGTCTATACGGGTCTTGTTGCCAGCCAGTCTATACGGGTCTTGTTGCCAGCCAGTCTATACGGGTCTTGTTGCCAGCCAGTCTATACGGGTCTTGTCCCCCTGAACCTGGTTAGCAGTCAGCCAAGTTGTCATCAGCTGCATTTAAATAGTAGTGATGCACACAATTCTGGCCGCCGAAAGGCATCCCCCTGAAACAGGACTGGCGAAACACGATGTGATGACGTAAGCAAGAAGCCTGCTGTTAGGAGTGGAGCGTCTGCCATGTATTCCAATATATGCAGGATAAACACGCCATCAGAAGAACCTGCCATGTGGATACATGAAGACGGCTGCTGCCATTTCAGGAGAGGAGCTGCAGCTTGGTGTGAATACCTACCAGTGCTACAATGCTGGCAGCACTCGCTCATGGAGGTTAGCACCACAAGTCCAGTATCTCCAAACGTGTGGTGGAAGCTGGCAGCACTCGCTCATGGAGGTTAGCACCACAAGTCCAGTGTCTCCAAACGTGTGGTGGAGGCTGGCAGCACTCGCTCATGGAGGTTAGCACCACAAGTCCAGTGTCTCCAAACGTGTGGTGGAGGCTGGCAGCACTCGCTCATGGAGGTTAGCACCACAAGTCCAGTGTCTCCAAACGTGTGGTGGAAGCTGGCAGCACTCGCTCATGGAGGTTAGCACCACAAGTCCAGTGTCTCCAAACATGTGGTGGAGGCTGGCACCACTCGCTCATGGAGGTTAGCACCACAAGTCCAGTGTCTCCAAACGTGTAGTGGAAGCTGGCAGCACTCGCTCATGGAGGTTAGCACCACAAGTCCAGTGTCTCCAAACGTGTGGTGGAGGCTGGCTTCACTCGCTCATGGAGGTTAGCTCCACAAGTCCAGTGTCTCCAAATGTGTGGTGGAAGCTGGCACCACTCGCTCATGGAGGTTAGCACCACAATTCTAGTGTCTCCAAATGTGTGGTGGAAGCTGGCACCACTCGCTCATGGAGGTTAGCACCACAAGTCCAGTGTCTCCAAATGTGTGGTGGAGGCTGGCAGCACTCGCTCATGGAGGTTAGCACCACAATTCTAGTGTCTCCAAACGTGTGGTGGAGGCTGGCAGCACTCGCTCATGGAGGTTAGCTCCACAAGTCCAGTGTCTCCAAACGTGTGGTGGAGGCTGGCAGCACTCGCTCATGAAGGTTAGCACCACAAGTCCAGTGTCTCCAAATGTGTGGTGGAAGCTGGCAGCACTCGCTCATGGAGGTTAGCACCACAAGTCCAGTGTCTCCAAACGTGTGGTGGAGGCTGGCAGCACTCGCTCATGGAGGTTAGCACCACAAGTCCAGTGTCTCCAAACGTGTGGTGGAAGCTGGCAGCACTCGCTCATGGAGGTTAGCACCACAAGTCCAGTGTCTCCAAACGTGTGGTGGAAGCTGGCAGCACTCGCTCATGAAGGTTAGCACCACAAGTCCAGTGTCTCCAAACGTGTGGTGGAAGCTGGCAGCACTCGCTCATGGAGGTTAGCACCACAAGTCCAGTGTCTCCAAACGTGTGGTGGAAGCTGGCAGCACTCGCTCATGAAGGTTAGCACCACAAGTCCAGTGTCTCCAAACGTGTAGTGGAAGCTGGCAGCACTCGCTCATGGAGGTTAGCACCACAAGTCCAGTGTCTCCAAATGTGTGGTGGAAGCTGGCAGCACTCGCTCATGGAGGTTAGCACCACAATTCTAGTGTCTCCAAACGTGTGGTGGAGGCTGGCTTCACTCGCTCATGGAGGTTAGCACCACAAGTCCAGTGTCTCCAAATGTGTGGTGGAGGCTGGCAGCACTCGCTCATGGAGGTTAGCACCACAATTCTAGTGTCTCCAAACGTGTGGTGGAGGCTGGCTTCACTCGCTCATGGAGGTTAGCACCACAAGTCCAGTGTCTCCAAACGTGTGGTGGAGGCTGGCACCACTCGCTCATGGAGGTTAGCACCACAAGTCCAGTGTCTCCAAACGTGTGGTGGAGGCTGGCACCACTCGCTCATGGAGGTTAGCACCACAAGTCCAGTGTCTCCAAACGTGTGGTGGAGGCTGGCACCACTCGCTCATGGAGGTTAGCACCACAAGTCCAGTGTCTCCAAACGTGTGGTGGAAGCTGGCACCACTCGCTCATGGAGGTTAGCACCACAAGTCCAGTGTCTCCAAACGTGTGGTGGAGGCTGGCAGCACTCGCTCATGGAGGTTAGCACCACAAGTCCAGTGTCTCCAAACGTGTGGTGGAGGCTGGCAGCACTCGCTCATGGAGGTTAGCACCACAAGTCCAGTGTCTCCAAACGTGTGGTGGAAGCTGGCAGCACTCGCTCATGGAGGTTAGCACCACAAGTCCAGTGTCTCCAAACATGTGGTGGAGGCTGGCACCACTCGCTCATGGAGGTTAGCACCACAAGTCCAGTGTCTCCAAACGTGTAGTGGAAGCTGGCAGCACTCGCTCATGGAGGTTAGCACCACAAGTCCAGTGTCTCCAAACGTGTGGTGGAGGCTGGCTTCACTCGCTCATGGAGGTTAGCTCCACAAGTCCAGTGTCTCCAAATGTGTGGTGGAAGCTGGCACCACTCGCTCATGGAGGTTAGCACCACAATTCTAGTGTCTCCAAATGTGTGGTGGAAGCTGGCACCACTCGCTCATGGAGGTTAGCACCACAAGTCCAGTGTCTCCAAATGTGTGGTGGAGGCTGGCAGCACTCGCTCATGGAGGTTAGCACCACAATTCTAGTGTCTCCAAACGTGTGGTGGAGGCTGGCAGCACTCGCTCATGGAGGTTAGCTCCACAAGTCCAGTGTCTCCAAACGTGTGGTGGAGGCTGGCAGCACTCGCTCATGAAGGTTAGCACCACAAGTCCAGTGTCTCCAAATGTGTGGTGGAAGCTGGCAGCACTCGCTCATGGAGGTTAGCACCACAAGTCCAGTGTCTCCAAACGTGTGGTGGAGGCTGGCAGCACTCGCTCATGGAGGTTAGCACCACAAGTCCAGTGTCTCCAAACGTGTGGTGGAAGCTGGCAGCACTCGCTCATGGAGGTTAGCACCACAAGTCCAGTGTCTCCAAACGTGTGGTGGAAGCTGGCAGCACTCGCTCATGAAGGTTAGCACCACAAGTCCAGTGTCTCCAAACGTGTGGTGGAAGCTGGCAGCACTCGCTCATGGAGGTTAGCACCACAAGTCCAGTGTCTCCAAACGTGTGGTGGAAGCTGGCAGCACTCGCTCATGAAGGTTAGCACCACAAGTCCAGTGTCTCCAAACGTGTAGTGGAAGCTGGCAGCACTCGCTCATGGAGGTTAGCACCACAAGTCCAGTGTCTCCAAATGTGTGGTGGAAGCTGGCAGCACTCGCTCATGGAGGTTAGCACCACAATTCTAGTGTCTCCAAACGTGTGGTGGAGGCTGGCTTCACTCGCTCATGGAGGTTAGCACCACAAGTCCAGTGTCTCCAAATGTGTGGTGGAGGCTGGCAGCACTCGCTCATGGAGGTTAGCACCACAATTCTAGTGTCTCCAAACGTGTGGTGGAGGCTGGCTTCACTCGCTCATGGAGGTTAGCACCACAAGTCCAGTGTCTCCAAACGTGTGGTGGAGGCTGGCACCACTCGCTCATGGAGGTTAGCACCACAAGTCCAGTGTCTCCAAACGTGTGGTGGAGGCTGGCACCACTCGCTCATGGAGGTTAGCACCACAAGTCCAGTGTCTCCAAACGTGTGGTGGAGGCTGGCACCACTCGCTCATGGAGGTTAGCACCACAAGTCCAGTGTCTCCAAACGTGTGGTGGAGGCTGGCTTCACTCGCTCATGGAGGTTAGCACCACAAGTCCAGTGTCTCCAAACGTGTGGTGGAGGCTGGCACCACTCGCTCATGGAGGTTAGCACCACAAGTCCAGTGTCTCCAAACGTGTGGTGGAAGCTGGCACCACTCGCTCATGGAGGTTAGCACCACAAGTCCAGTGTCTCCAAACGTGTGGTGGAGGCTGGCTTCACTCGCTCATGGAGATTAGCACCACAAGTCCAGTGTCTCCAAACGCCAGTACTGTGCAGCCTCCAATAACACCAGAAGATTATGCCTGTTGCTAATAAAGAAAAAGTATTTCAGAATCGCTGATCCGCTTATTTTGCTGTCAATCAGAAAGAGATTTAGTCAATCATCCAATCATTACGTCCACTGCCCATAGACCCTCAGAGACTCTGAGTGATGGGCGGGACAAAGGCGAGCATTTATCCAATGACTGTCTGCTTTTGCTACAGTGAACCAAGTCACTCTGCACCTTTGTGACGTCTTGTTGGAGACGGTTGTCTCTGGCACAATTCACTATTTGACCTATGTATTTGAATTTCATATAGTTGGAATACCAGTTGTAAACAAGTATTAAAAATATTCATAATTGTATGTTTGCTTTATTCTTTGAAGGATGGATATTCATTTGTGCAATTGCAATGCTTAGATTTTAGTGAGGTTAGTACACAGTCGTAGCTACAAATGCGATGGTAATAATCAATGGCACATTTTATTTTGCTGTTTTGGTTTTTCTGCATTAGTTTCCTCTTTATCGGTTTCAGCCAAGAATTGTAATTCCCGTGCGTCCCGAGTAAAGAGCCAACCTTGTCACGTCTCTGCTGTTTGCTTGATCCGACTAAGTTGATTAAAGTTGTCTGGTACAGTTACTTTGTCCCGTGCCCATATGGCCACCCAATCACACCACTAAAGGGGTTCCTTAATCAACTGAACTAAACCACCAGTACAAGTCACCATATGTGAAGACCTAGATGTTTGGTGGTGTGGCGTCCTCTAACAGAAACCAGGACTGATGAAGTTGAGCAGTTTTCTCATGCCATCATCCTCAGAAGCAGATGAGTGAGCGCACTGGTGAAGAGTCTTCAGTGGGGGAGCAGGTGGTCTCTCCCTATCAAGGGCGGCACATTCATCCAGCCAGTTAACCAACAGGCAGGCTGGCTAATAGAGCGTTGCCACAGGCTTATTAGAAGGGGGGACTTGGCTTCTGCTCCGTACAGGAAAGTCCATCAAATGAGGTCGGGATTGATAAAGAAGGGACGATGGGAGGACTCAAAAGTAGCTGAGGAACTAAAGTGCTATGCTTGGTGAATGGAGAGAGGAGAGACTGATATCAAACTTGGTGAATGGAGAGAGGAGAGACTGATATCAAACTTGGTGAATGGAGAGAGGAGAGACTGATATCAAATTTGGTGAATGGAGAGAGGAGAGACTGATATCAAACTTGGTTAATGGAGAGAGGAGAGACTGATATCAAACTTGGTGAATGGAGAGAGGAGAGACTGATATCAAATTTGGTGAATGGAGAGAGGAGAGACTGATATCAAACTTGGTGAATGGAGAGAGGAGAGACTGATATCAAATTTGGTGAATGGAGAGAGGAGAGACTGATATCAAACTTGGTGAATGGAGAGAGGAGAGACTGATATCAAACTTGGTGAATGGAGAGAGGAGAGACTGATATCAAATTTGGTGAATGGAGAGAGGAGAGACTGATATCAAACTTGGTGAATGGAGAGAGGAGAGACTGATATCAAACCCGCCTGCTGCCGGCTCCAAATGTTGCAACATCCTTGGTTTGGTTTGGAGAGGACCCAACAGACTTATTGGCCTCAACTCACCACTTAGTGACAACATTTGGATGCATGAGGATCAACACACACACACACACACACACACACACACACACACACACACACACACACACACACACACACACACACACACACACACACACACACACACACACACACACACACACACACACACACACACACACAAACAAACAAACACACACACACACACAGTTTTCTCTATCAACCAACCACCTTTTCTTTTCAGAACACATTTGCCACTTTTAGTTAGATAACATTTCTATGTTGTGACATTTCCACTTGGTCCACAGAAATGTGACCTTTCTTCAGTCTGGATGACGTACTGACAGTTGAAAGTGTACTTTTATACACCAACATGTAGCAACAAGGCATGTAGCCAGAAACATTATTACAGTTATTTTACAGTCGCTAGGACACCTTTGCCAATACTTAGGTCACTTTTTCAAAAGTCTTCACCCAGTTCTCCAAAGCAACTTTCAGCTGGTCACATCACTTCATTTCACTTTCCAAATGCACTAAAAGTAGCAAATGACTTCATCCGCGTCTCAGATCAACTCATTCTTCCAGAACACTAACAAAGGTTGACAGACAACAAACACACTTTTTCACCCACCAAACAATGAGCTAAAAAACAGTAACAACAGGTAGCATTTGACAATGTTTTCTTGTGTGAAACAAGGACATTTCTGTTTATAATTCACAGCAAAAGAGATGTTACTGGAATGAATCAGACATGAATATATTTGATGTCTTTTCTCTTTTGTTTGCACTGAGTACTTCCAAAATACAAGAATGTGTGTACACGCCATCCACTGATCCAGATACAACAGTAATGCTAATCTACTCAGTCACATCACATCTTATGTCATCGAGGGCAATACACCTGGGAGAGAATCTTCTGATCCATCCCTGGCAATCTTCTGCTGACATGTCCAGCATCCAGCATTCACTGCGTCCAGGAGGGACATTTCATCATGTGGATGGTGGTCATAAACCTTCCACCTCCATGAGGAAAATCATTCCTCTATGGGGTTGAGGAATGGAGAGTAGAAAAGTGACAGCATTCTGGGACGGGCTGTAAACCACTGGGTGAGTGTGGTGAAATGCCACATTGTCCCATACAAGTAGAAATGTCTTCTCTCTCCATCCCTTTCCTCACCGAGCACAAGCCTTCCATGGAGATCATGCAGGAACGCAAGGAGACGTTCAGTGTTGTATTAGTGGTTTGTGTAACAGCAGTGCATCAGTGGACTTTGTAATGTTGGCACATCCACTGTGGTTCTTTTCCCAACCACATTCCTTCCTCCTCGCCATCTTTTGGCCAAGTTGAAACCCGCCTCATCCACTAAGATGAAAATGTGGGGTGTTTGCCTGGCTTCAATCTCCATGACTCTCCACAAGGCAACATAAGCTGTTACAGTAGTAAACATGAACTAAAAAGTGTGTGTTTGGTTTTGTTGAAAAACAGTTCTGTGATCTTACCTGGACATATTGCTTCCTGAGATGCTTGACAGGTCCAGAGTTCCTCTCTAACGGCACAGTGTACAACTCTTTCATCCTTACCTGATGGACTCTAGAAATAGATGTTATGCTTCCACAAGTAACGTTGTCTGGCAAGACTCTCAGTGAGTTGTTTCTGATGAGCAGTTTCAGTGAACATCCTTCCTCTCCACCTGTGTGAGGTAACCCTTGAGTCCTAAGCAGATATGCAAAAGCAAGTCTATTTACTTCTGGAATGTGCAAATGTCCTTGCAGAATACAAGTTAGCTGTTGAGAAGTGGAACAATGGATGCCAGTGTTGAGTGTTGCACTCTCTGAGAAGCCTCTCTCATTGAGAGACCACCATTTACTACATGATCAATTACATCATCTCATCTGACACGACAGCTCTTCATCTTCCTCTTCCTCTTCTACCACCACGTTTACGTATTCCTCTCCTCTTCCTCCTCTTCCAGCCACTGGTCTTTTTCTGTCTGGCTCCATGTTTACATCACAATGCAAAACTACTCAGCACTTGTAATGAAATGGAAGGAGTAATACCTGTGTAGATCTTCATGTACTATGTAACACCTGTGTAGATGTTCATCTACTATGTAACACCTGTGTAGATGTTCATCTACTATGTAACACCTGTGTAGATGTTCATCTACTATGTAACACCTGTGTAGATGTTCATCTACTATGTAACACCTGTGTAGATGTTCATCTACTATGTAACACCTGTGTAGATGTTCATCTACTATGTAACACCTGTGTAGATGTTCATGTACTATGTAACACCTGTGTAGATGTTCATCTACTATGTAACACCTGTGTAGATGTTCATCTACTATGTAACACCTGTGAAGATGTTCATCTACTATGTAACACCTGTGTAGATGTTCATCTACTATGTAACACCTGTGTAGATGTTCATCTACTATGTAACACCTGTGTAGATGTTCATCTACTATGTAACACCTGTGTAGATGTTCATCTACTATGAGAATCAGCTGTTGTCCATTTGTTTTTATAGCATCTAATTTTACCAATTAAAATATATTTCATTCCAATATTACTGTATAATTGTAGCAAATTGCTGTCTTATTGAAGTTTGTATGATGTTATTGTTTTAAACTGAAGTTAAAGAGTTTAGAAAAGAGTATGTAAGCATGTAAGTACACAGAGTATGTAAGCATGTAAGTACACAGAGTATGTAAGTACACAGAGTATGTAAGCATGTAAGTACACAGAGTATGTAAGCATGTAAGTACACAGAGTATGTAAGCATGTAAGTACACAGAGTATGTAAACATGTAAGTACACAGAGTATGTAAGCATGTAAGTACACAGAGTATGTAAGCATGTAAGTACACAGAGTATGTAAGCATGTAAGTACACAGAGTATGTAAACATGTAAGTACACAGAGTATGTAAGCATGTAAGTACACAGAGTATGTAAGCATGTAAGTACACAGAGTATGTTAGCATGTAAGTACACAGAGTATGTTAGCATGTAAGTACACAGAGTATGTAAGCATGTAAGTACACAGAGTATGTAAACGCGTAAGTACACAGAGTATGTAAGCATGTACGTACACAGAGTATGTAAACATGTAAGTACACAGAGTATGTAAGCATGTAAGTACACAGAGTATGTTAGCATGTAAGTACACAGAGTATGTAAACATGTAAGTACACAGAGTTTGTAAGCATGTAAGTACACCGAGTATGTAAACATGTAAGTACACAGAGTATGTAAGCATGTAAGTATACAGAGTATGTTAGCATGTAAGTACACAGAGTATGTAAGTACACAGAGTATGTAAACATGTAAAAACACAGAGTATGTAAGCATGTAAGTACACAGAGTATGTAAGCATGTAAGTACACAGAGTATGTTAGCATGTAAGTACACAGAGTATGTAAGTACACAGAGTATGTAAACATGTAAGCACACAGAGTATGTAAGCATGTAAGTACACAGAGTATGTAAGCATGTAAGTACACAGAGTATGTTAGCATGTAAGTACACAGAGTATGTTAGCATGTAAGTACACAGAGTATGTAAGCATGCAAGTACACAGAGTATGTAAACATGTTAAACATATGTTATTATGAATGTTACTACATGACATATATACTTACATCATGTATATATTACATGTTATTATGAATGTTACTACATGACATATATACTTACATCATGTATATATTACATGTTATTATGAATGTTACTACATGACATATATACTTACATCATGTATATATTACATGTTATTATGAATGTTACTACATGACATATATACTTACATCATGTGTATATTACATGTTATTATGAATGTTACTACATGACATATATACTTACATCATGTGTATATTACATGTTATTATGAATGTTACTACATGACATATGTACTTACATCATGTATATATTACATGTTATTATGAATGTTACTACATGACATATATACGTACATCATGTATAAATTACATGTTATTATGAATGTTACTACATGACATATATACTTACATCATGTATATATTACATGTTATTATGAATGTTAATACATGACATATGTACTTACATCATGTATATATTACATGTTATTATGAATGTTACTACATGACATATATACTTACATCATGTATATATTACATGTTATTATGAATGTTACTACATGACATATATACTTACATCATGTATATATTACTTGTTATTATGAATGTTACTACATGACATATATACTTACATCATGTATATATTACATGTTGTTATGAATGTTACTACATGACATATATACTTACATCATGTATATATTACTTGTTATTATGAATGTTACTACATGACATATATACTTACATCATGTATATATTACATGTTGTTATGAATGTTACTACATGACATATATACTTACATCATGTATATATTACATGTTGTTATGAATGTTACTACATGACATATATACTTACATCATGTATATATTACATGTTGGTATGAATGTTACTACATGACATATATACTTACATCATGTATATATTACATGTTGTTATGAATGTTACTACATGACATATATACTTACATCATGTATATATTACATGTTATAATGAATGTTACTACATGACATATATACTTATATCATGTGTATATTACATGTCATTATGAATGTTACTACATGACATATATACTTACATCATGTGTATATTACATGTTATTATGAATGTTACTACATGACATACATACTTACATCATGTATATATTACATGTTATTATGAATGTTACTACATGACATATGTACTTACATCATGTATATATTACATGTTATTATGAATGTTACTACATGACATATGTACTTACATAATGTATATATTACATGGTATTATGAATGTTACTACATGACATATATACTTACATCATGTATATATTACATGTTATTATGAATGTTACTACATGACATATATACTTACATCATGTATATATTACATGTTATTATGAATGTTACTACATGACATATATACTTACATCATGTATATATTACTTGTTATTATGAATGTTACTACATGACATATATACTTACATCATGTATATATTACATGTTATAATGAATGTTACTACATGACATATATACTTACATCATGTATATATTACATGGTATAATGAATGTTACTACATGACATATATACTTACATCATGTATATATTACATGTTATTACGAATGTTACTACATGACATATATACTTACATCATGTGTATATTACATGTTATTATGAATGTTACTACATGACATATACACTTACATCATGTATATATTACATGTTATTATGAATGTTACTACATGACATATGTACTTACATCATGTATATATTACATGTTATTATGAATGTTACTACATGACATATGTACTTACATCATGTATATATTACATGTTATTATGAATGTTACTACATGACATATATACTTACATCATGTATAAATTACATGTTATTATGAATGTTACTACATGACATATATACTTACATCATGTATATATTACATGTTATTATGAATGTTACTACATGACATGTATACTTACATCATGTATAAATTACATGTTATTATGAATGTTACTACATGACATATATACTTACATCATGTATATATTACATGTTATTATGAATGTTACTACATGACATGTATACTTACATCATGTATATATTACATGTTATTATGAATGTTACTACATGACATATTTACTTGCATCATGTATATATTACATGTTTTTATGAATGTTACTACATGACATATATACTTACATCATGTATATATTACATGTTATTATGAATGTTACTACATGACATATGTACTTACATCATGTATATATTACATGTTATTATGAATGTTACTACATGACATATATACTTACATCATGTATATATTACATGTTTTTATGAATGTTACTACATGACATATATACTTACATCATGCATATATTACATGTTATTATGAATGTTACTACATGACATATATACTTACATCATGCATATATTACATGGTATAATGAATGTTACTACATGACATATATACTTACATCATGTATATATTACATGTTATTATGAATGTTACTACATGACATATATACTTACATCATGTATATATTACTTGTTATGATGAATGTTACTACATGACATATATACTTACATCATGTATATATTACATGTTATAATGAATGTTACTACATGACATATATACTTACATCATGTATATATTACATGTTATTATGAATGTTACTACATGACATATATACTTACATCATGTATATATTACATGTTATTATGAATGTTACTACATGGCATATATACTTACATCATGTATATATTACATGTTATTATGAATGTTACTACATGACATATATACTTACATCATGTATAAATTACATGTTATTATGAATGTTACTACATGACATATATACTTACATCATGTATATATTACATGTTATTATGAATGTTACTACATGACATGTATACTTACATCATGTATATATTACATGTTATTATGAATGTTACTACATGACATATTTACTTGCATCATGTATATATTACATGTTTTTATGAATGTTACTACATGACATATATACTTACATCATGTATATATTACATGTTATTATGAATGTTACTACATGACATATGTACTTACATCATGTATATATTACATGTTATTATGAATGTTACTACATGACATATGTACTTACATCATGTATATATTACATGTTTTTATGAATGTTACTACATGACATATATACTTACATCATGCATATATTACATGTTATTATGAATGTTACTACATGACATATATACTTACATCATGCATATATTACATGGTATAATGAATGTTACTACATGACATATATACTTACATCATGTATATATTACATGTTATTATGAATGTTACTACATGACATATATACTTACATCATGTATATATGACATGTTATTATGAATGTTACTACATGACATATATACTTACATCATGTATATATTACATGTTATTATGAATGTTACTACATGACATATGTACTTACATCATGTATATATTACATGTTATTATGAATGTTACTACATGACATATATACTTACATCATGTATATATTACATGTTATTATGAATGTTACTACATGACATATATACTTGCATCATGTGTATATTACATGTTATTATGAATGTTACTACATGACATATATACTTACATCATGTATATATTACATGTTATTATGAATGTTACTACATGACATATATACTTACATCATGTATATATTACATGTTATTATGAATGTTACTACATGACATATATACTTACATCATGTATATATTACATGTTATTATGAATGTTACTACATGACATATATACTTACATCATGTATATATTACATGTTATAATGAATGTTACTACATGACATATATACTTACATCATGTATATATTACATGTTATTATGAATGTTACTACATGACATATATACTTACATCATGTATATATTACATGTTATTATGAATGTTACTACATGACATATATACTTACATCATGTATATATTACATGTTATTATGAATGTTACTACATGACATATATACTTACATCATGTATATATTACATGTTATTATGAATGTTACTACATGAGGGCAAAGGTAACAAATCAAACGTGTTCAGGGTCTGCAAAGCTAAAAATGCTTCATTTAGTTGACTTCCTGAATTGACGGGTCATGTTGTTAAAAGTCACAAATGTTTGTTAGCATCCCAGGAACTGACGATGCTAGTTATTTTCTCAAAGAGTTCAATAAGCATCCTCTCATCTTTATCAAAGGTTTTTTCCAACTGACATTTATTCGATTACAACTGTGTCGCACGCGTTCAACAAAGGATTCAATTGGCAGAACTCCTCTGGGAACAGGTTTTTATAATCCATCCATAATGAGAGGAAGTTGAGGAAATGCGAAGTGCTAAGCGGGAATAAGTCATTGGACATGCTGAACTAGGCCGGGAGGGCCCGGGTGCTCAAAGAGGCGCATAATGCTGTTGGATGGCTGCTAAATGAAAGTGACGTGACAGCGCTAACGAGACAGCTTCACATTCCCGCCAGGGGACACGTAGAAGTGACTTAATGAGAGCCATATTCTACACGGCCACTTATGTAGCGTGGAGGGATGAGACCACCAGCTATACGTCTGAGCTACACACCACCGCCGCACGCAAGGACTTTGTAAGAGCAGACATACTCGCCCTCAGATCCTTGCTGGAACACAGCAGCAGTTACTGGAAGTGTTTGATGGTTTATTACACTTTGTGGTAGGGCCTATGGTCTTATGACTCACCTAAATGCACCACAGTAGTAGCTCACTGAACTGCTCTCAAGTCTGCCTTGAAAGCATCATTGTAACACATCCACCCCAATTACCCTCTGTAGCCCTGGGCTGACACCCTGTACTTGACACCTGCCTCTGCAGACAGGAACAGAGCTGGAGGAGTAGGAGCAACATGATGGAAAGGACTCGACACAAGCAGAATGATCCACACCACATCCCACATCTTGCTGTCAGCAGCCCACCTTGGTGGTCCCAAAGAAGGAAGACACTGAAAGCAAGAAACTGTCATTTGGAAAAACAAATATGACAGGATGGAATTACTGTCCTGCTATCTGGGCATTCATTTGCAAATGCCTTCAAGTGCAGGTACATAAGTCCTCAACCAGTTGTACTTCATCTCAGGCTTCAGGAGCAACCCTCCAGTAAAGTGGGAGCTCACCGTAAAAGTCCTCTTTCACTCAAAAGAGGTAAAACAATTAAAACCAGCAACAGTTTTAGCTCTTTTAGATCTGCGAGATGTCGACAGGGCGAGAATCAGCTGAAACTGAGCAAGCAGAACACTTCAAGATTGAAACCTTAAAGGGCTCCTCTGATGCTGACAACATGTTCACAGAATTCCTACTTGTGCACCTAAAAAGGAGTTCTAGAGGTAAAATCCTCTCTAAAACAGACATAGTCCTGATTTAGGCTTGCTTTCTAACAAGTTTCAGTGGTCCACATTTTGGAACGCCCACTTTTAGCTCCAAAAATGTAAGCGGGCCTGCAACGGACCCACACAAGACCATAGGCAAGTTCTTCTTGCGTAGTAAGTGTTTTGGTTGCATCTTCATCCTGAATCCTATTTTGGAGCAGAATTGAAAGGAATTGGCAAACAATCCTGCTGGATGCTGTGGGTTGCAGGTTTGAGCAATACAACTAAAGAATGGCTCAGCCTGCGTTTCCAAGAAAGTTTAGACCTCTGCAGTCAAATCTACTTGTGAGTAATGGAACGGACCAAGTGGGAGGAGTGTACTTTGCAGCCATCATCTTCATGGTTGATCTTCAATTGTGATTCCGAAGAAGGGTTTTGGTTGGAATTGGATGGAAAAAGGTCAAAAGATTCAAGCCAAGTGTGATCCCGAAAACCAGGAGCACACTCAAGGGTATAAAGACCGAGTCAAAACCTGCTGCAAAAGTGCAGACCCGGTACTCAAAAATGAGAGTAAAAGAAAGTACAGTATGTTGCTAGTATTCTATTCTGCATCCTCTTCTACTGATGTTTTTCTAAAGACGCTTGCAGAAATACTGAAAGAACAGAGGGAAACACAGGCTATGGTGTCTATTTATTTCTTGCTCATGATGTTGACTTGATCAGTTTTGAAGTAATCATGGACCAGAGCAAGAAAACAAGTGGTGAAAGAGAATAGTTTTACTTGCCTTTCATCCACATGGAAATGGGCTCCAGTTCTGTAGGTGACGTCACACCCACAGGGGGCGACATATGGAGTTGTTCCAAGTACAGTTAGTGGTCTACCCATTGCTCCAAATATAATTGATCTTTTGGGAAATGACTGCCGGATTCTTTCTTAGGAGCAAGAAATACACGAAGACAACTTGTTGGTGAAATGTCAGACATCTGGACGCTACGTGTCCTGACATGATAACTGCGCTTGACAAATACAGACTTGAAACAACAACTGGATGACATGAAAGAATTTCAGACAATGAAACAATGGAGTCCCACAGTTAGGAGAAGACTAAATGTAGCAGATGTTCAGTCCTGGTTGCATTGTTGCACTCGCTTATCTCCTGCTTGTCCATCATTGTTGGGAATCTTTGGCTCAGTTTGTGCTGAAAACAAAAATGACTGAAAGATTATTTGCTTGTCAGCAGCAAACACATGATGAACAAATAACATTTTCTTAGGTAAACAGGTAAAAAAAAATCATTGCATACCGTATATTAGGGGTGCCCATTAGGTGGATCGCAAGCTAGCGGTCGATGGTGGAGGGTGTGTCAGTCGATGGCGGAGGGTGTGTCAGTCAATGGTAGAGGGTGTGTTAGTCGATGGTGGAGGGTGTGTCAGTCGATGGTGGAGAGTGTGTCAGTCAATGGTGGAGGGTGTGTCAGTCAATGATGGAGGGTGTGTCAGTCAATGGCGGAGAGTGTGTCAGTCCATGGTGGAGGGTGTGTCAGTCAATGGCGGAGAGTGTGTCAGTCAACGGTGGAGAGTGTGTCAGTCAATGGTGGAGGGTGTGTCAGTCCATGGTGGAGGGTATGTCAGTCAACGGTGGAGAGTGTGTCAGTCAATGGTGGAGGGTGTGTCAGTCCATGGTGGAGGGTGTGTCAGTCCATGGTGGAGAGTGTGTCAGTAAATGGTGGGGAGTGTGTCAGTCAATGGTGGAGGGTGTGTCAGTCCATGGTGGAGAGTGTGTCAGTCCATGGTGGAGGGTGTGTCAGTCCATGGTGGAGAGTGTGTCAGTAAATGGTGGGGAGTGTGTCAGTCAATGGTGGAGGGTGTGTCAGTCCATGGTGGAGGGTGTGTCAGTCCATGGTGGAGGGTGTGTCAGTCAGTCCATGGTGGAGAGTGTGTCAGTCCATGGTGGAGGGTGTGTCAGTCCATGGTGGAGGGTATGTCAGTCCATGGTGGAGAGTGTGTCAGTCAGTCCATGGTGGAGGGTGTGTCAGTCCATGGTGGAGGGTATGTCAGTCCATGGTGGAGGGTATGTCAGTCCATGGTGGAGTGTGTGTCAGTCCATGGTGGAGAGTGTGTCAGTCAGTCCATGGTGGAGTGTGTGTCAGTCCATGGTGGAGAGTGTGTCAGTCAGTCCATGGTGGAGGGTGTGTCAGTCCGTCGCCAGCGGGGCATTAAAAAAATAGCGCTAAAAATGATGTATCATCAATCTTCACCAAGACATGCCTTTGGTCACTTGATTGACATTGACAACACCCGAGGGTCATGTGAGATGACGCTGGCGGCTGCCAGATCATTATTAAGACAAAATGACCAACAGGAAAGCGAGAAACACTTTTTATTTCAACCGTACCTCCCGTCAATTCTCTAAAGACCGACCGCACAGTTCCTGTCTTCACATTAAAAGCCCTGCTTCACCCTGCCTGCGCTAACAAAATAAGAGTCTCTGAAAGCTAGCACACACAAGCTAGCAAGCTAGGGAGTTAGTATTTCTTGTAAAGTGCATAAAAAGGAGTATGGAAGCTTTCATGTGGTATTGGACAGAAAGGAGGACTTTTTTTCTCCTCCATTGTAAAATGTGGACGTTATCATCACTAACTGTCTGATCCCAATCAATGCAAGTCATCACAATCACACCAACTTATATTCTTGTCTTCATTAAACACCTTTCACTTGTTAACCTCTCTTTCATAAATAAATGAGTATAAATGATGTATAGGAATGAGGTAGATCTCTTCCACTTGATCCATTGAAAAGTAGCTGGCCTGCAGAAAAGGTGTGTCTTGCAGGATATCTGCTTGGAAACAACTACTCACTGCCTTACAGGATATCTGCATGGAAACAACTACTCACTGCCTTACAGGATATCTGCATGAAAACAACTATTCACTGCCTTACAGGATATCTGCATGGAAACAACTACTCACTGCCTTACAGGATATCTGCATGGAAACAACTACTCACTGCCTTACAGGATATCTGCATGGAAACAACTACTCACTGCCTTACAGGATATCTGCATGGAGACAACTACTCACTGCCTTACAGGATATCTGCATGGAAACAACTACTCACTGCCTTACAGGATATCTGCATGGAAACAACTACTCACTGCCTTACAGGATATCTGCATGGAAACAACTACTCACTGCCTTACAGGATATCTGCATGGAAACAACTACTCACTGCCTTACAGGATATCTGCATGGAAACAACTACTCACTGCCTTACAGGATATCTGCTTGGAAACAACTACTCACTGCCTTACAGGATATCTGCATGAAAACAACTACTCACTGCCTTACAGGATATCTGCATGGAGACAACTACTCACTGCCTTACAGGATATCTGCATGGAAACAACTACTCACTGCCTTACAGGATATCTGCATGGAAACAACTACTCACTGCCTTACAGGATATCTGCATGGAAACAACTACTCACTGCCTTACAGGATATCTGCATGGAGACAACTACTCACTGCCTTACAGGATATCTGCATGGAAACAACTACTCACTGCCTTACAGGATATCTGCATGGAAACAACTACTCACTGCCTTACAGGATATCTGCATGGAGACAACTACTCACTGCCTTACAGGATATCTGCATGGAAACAACTACTCACTGCCTTACAGGATATCTGCATGGAAACAACTACTCACTGCCTTACAGGATATCTGCATGGAGACAACTACTCACTGCCTTACAGGATATCTGCATGGAAACAACTACTCACTGCCTTACAGTATATCTGCATGGAAACAACTACTCACTGCCTTACAGGATATCTGCATGGAGACAACTACTCACTGCCTTACAGGATATCTGCATGGAAACAACTACTCACTGCCTTACAGGATATCTGCATGGAGACAACTTACTCACTGCCTTACAGGATATCTGCATGGAAACAACTACTCACTGCCTTACAGGATATCTGCATGGAAACAACTACTCACTGCCTTACAGGATATCTGCATGGAGACAACTACTCACTGCCTTACAGGATATCTGCATGGAAACAACTACTCACTGCCTTACAGGATATCTGCATGGAAACAACTACTCACTGCCTTACAGGATATCTGCATGGAGACAACTACTCACTGCCTTACAGGATATCTGCATGGAAACAACTACTCACTGCCTTACAGTATATCTGCATGGAAACAACTACTCACTGCCTTACAGGATATCTGCATGGAGACAACTACTCACTGCCTTACAGGATATCTGCATGGAAACAACTACTCACTGCCTTACAGGATATCTGCATGGAGACAACTACTCACTGCCTTACAGGATATCTGCATGGAAACAACTACTCACTGCCTTACAGGATATCTGCATGGAAACAACTACTCACTGCCTTACAGGATATCTGCATGGAGACAACTACTCACTGCCTTACAGGATATCTGCATGGAAACAACTACTCACTGCCTTACAGGATATCTGCATGGAAACAACTACTCACTGCCTTACAGGATATCTGCATTGAAACAACTACTCACTGCCTTACAGTATATCTGCATGGAAACAACTACTCACTGTCTTTGTTCTTTTTTACCTTTGAATTTCAAGGTGTATAAATAAGGCCAATTAGCATTTGAGTTGAAAAGCATCTGCTTGCACGCCACAGTAAACATTACACAAGCAGGTGTTGCTTGCCGCTGAAGGCCTCGCCAGGCATAAATAGTCATATGGAATGTAGCTGATGTATGCGTCACAGCCTGGACTTGTCACAGCTCTTCAACGCCAAGGCTTTAACTACCTGTGCCAAGAGGAAGGCTGAGGAAAGTGCGGAGACTTAAAAAAAACCGTGACTGTTATTCAGCTCGCGAGTGCAAGCGTGGATTTTCTACTTGCTCTCTGACCAAATCCCACCATTTCAAGAGATTAACCTCGGCATGCGATAAATGTTCTATTTCGTCTTCTCCTTCAATTTCCTTGAAGCAAGAAAGTCCAGAAGCCACCATGGCATGTAAGATAAAAATGATCACCTAATTCACTCAAGCACAAAATAGCATTTTGGAAAGAAAAGTGGCCATCCCACTGCCTCCTATTCACAATTCTCCTCAATTAGCATTAAACAAAGTACTTATTCAAACAGACTCGGACTTTCTTCCTTTTCTCATATCCTGTGGGATTAATGGCATTGTTCCGTGCTTTCCACAACCCACAATGCACCTGGCATGCGGCGGCTAGCGCTGTTGATTGCTGAAGGTGCCCTCTGCAGATTGCTGCTCGCCGCTAAGCTACTTAAAATGAGCTGCTAAAATGTTGCAATGATTGCCTTCCTCCCCGTCTCGGAAAATGGGGATTTTATAAATGTCAAAATGTGACTTTGTGAAATGCAATATTTAGTCTACAGATGTTTCAATATGAGCTAACATTTATGCTATCTGAGATAATAAAAGAGAGGACAGGTTCTTTTAGTTTCCGTCAAACATCATTTGGAGTCACCATGGGAAGACTATCAAAACAAAAGTCGGCATACTCGATATGGAAAGCAGGTATTGATAGTTGAAGTGTCCATCTTTATTTGGTACCACAGCGTTCACACTTGACTGAACAAAGTTACTTTAATGTTCGTCCTAAAGTGAACAAAGCCTAATTTTCACCTTCAGTCATTGTTGCTTCTAGCACCAAACTAGCACATTTCTGAGTGAATGTTTGACACTTGTTTAAATGTTCAATGACTACTACTGGCACTGGGCGTTCACACTTCATCTCACGGCTCACTGTGGATGTTCATGTCCTACCAGACATTGCATCTGCCAAAAGTGGTCCTTAATTGTGTGTCCTCACCATCTTTTGTCTTGGTTTTTCTGTCGCTCTCTGTCTGACTTATTGCAAAACATTTTTTTACCTGTAACCAATGAGACATACCAACTGGTGGTGATAGAAATATAACTGCAAGCACAAATAAGATGTTTGCATTAAATGTGCAATTGCTTTGAACATCTGGTTTCTTTGGCCACAAAACCTCATAGACAATGGGATTACAGTAAACCTCGATTTACAAACTGAATTGGTTACTAAACAGTGTTCATAAATAGGAAAGTTGTGTAAAAATGTATATATATGTTTATACGTATATATACTGTGGTGGAATGTCTGAATCTTAAACAGCAACAAAAGTGAATTTAGTACAAAAGTTGTATTTACTCATAATCAAATGGTACAAGGTTGGATTGAATTGCCATGTAAACAGACAATGTCTCCGGAGACGTTGGATGAAGCGAGAATCATGCGAAGACTTGGTTATTTATGTGTTTCCCTCGTGTGTCAAGGTCCCGTTGTTTTGGACCTGTTTGTTCTGCAACATCCTTGAATCCCTTAGCCATAACAAACAGTGAAAACATCTTGTACAATGTCAGGACAACCATACGCTGAACTTTTACACACATATGCTCTTCAAATGGTATAAAATAGAAAACGGTGAAAAGGTCAGAAATTCCACTACATACCCCCTTCCAGAGTTTTAGAACCCTGGACCATACGAATTTCTGACCTAGGCCACTCCCTTAAAAAACTCTTCTACAGATAGAGGCGAAAACCCAATGTTGTTATTGCGGGTCTAAAATTCCTCTATGACCCTCACTGAGCGATCGCTGTTATCAGCCTGCAGCAAAACCATATCACAGAACACAATTAGTGGCCTCACCTCTGATTGGTAAAATGGAATAACAGAATACCTTGATCATGCACATCATTGAACATAATTAGATGAATATAGATATATATATGTATAGGTGCTTATACAGATATATTACACATTAATGATCAATCAAACAAAAATCTGTTTTAAAATGAATATAGACTTATGACTGTAAGCTGTTGGAGAATTCTTTCTCTGGCATTTGCAATGAATGTAGTTACCAATATTGTTGTTATATGATTGACTTTGAACAAAAACTGAATTTTATATGAGTCTATTATTGATTAGTGCTCGTGTAGATACCTCGGTGGTGCCTCAGGCTAGTGGCCTGCCGACACCTTGTTGGGCTTTTGGCTGCCTTGGTGGAGAAGGGCGCTATTTCACCCTTTCCCGCATGGCTGGCAACCTTAGTCGTTCTCGTCATCACTGGACTGGTGTTCTCTCTCCTCTCCACGTTCCTCCCAGTCAGGTATCGGGAACAGGTCTGGGATCCGACTTTGACCCTGACCCTCTCGGCGGGCGGAAGGGAATCTGGAGTGGCGGGCTGTCATCCTCGAATCTGCACAGAGGAACTGACACACAAATTCTGCATTTTGTAAAAATACAATTTTGGTCTCACGCTAATTCCTCCTACCAAGGGAGCTGCTGGTCCTGGGAAGGAGGAATCAGCGTGAGACCAAAATGGTATTTTTACAAAATGCAGAATTTGTGTGTCAGTTCCTCTGTGCAGATTGGAGGATGACAGCCCGCCACTCCAGATTCCCTTCCACCCGCCAAGAGGGGCACGGTCAAAGTCGGATCCCAGACCTGTTCCCGATACCTGACTGGGTATGTATATGTATGTATGCATATGTATGTATGTGTGTGTGTGTGTGTGCGTGTGTCTGTGTGTGTGTGTGTGTATTTTGTATTTAGTTTTTTAAAGACAAAGCCTTGTGCTGTTATTGGCTGATGTCAACATTGTTGTTTTTTTCTCCCCTCGTGCTTCTTGCTGTTTGCCCATTTTTGCACATGTCAATACTTACTTTTTTATGCACAATAAACCAACTCAAAATTCCTACTTTGGAGCAATGTTCACAGACTTTTGTATTTGAAGAGTGTTCACTTCTCGTGGTATGCGAGCGATGATGGTCATGTTTGTGTGAAGAGTTGAAAATACTAGAAAATGTTTGATGTGTTGCAACAGTCAATGATTTTTGTGCATGACATGCCATGCACGTTAGCAAGATGAGCGGGTGTAGTGTGCTACGGGGTGTGGCCGCGGTGTGGAGAACAGCAGATGTGAGGCTGAAGAGAGAGATGTGCGGGTGTTTTTCAGGGGTTAAAATGTGTGCTGGTTTTTGGGTCATTCTCCGGCTGGGTGTGTCATATCAATGATTTTTTTCTAATATTTTCCTGATCAACCGTCGGATTTCCAAAAGATTGACTGGTTGATCGCGATCGACGGGTTAGCGCCCCCTGGTCTAGATTTTTGTAAAAATGTGCACTTTTGACACAATACAAAGCGCTATAAGTCCTCTTTATAAAACAAACATAACAAGGGGGTGATGGGTCAATTTCTATTCACTAAAAAGTCAAAACTGTCCTCTATTGGACCTGCCCTGCTGACACGCACACAAACTGTAACTGTGGTGCACTCAGTTTGAAATGACAGAACTACTTCACTTCAACAGCCAGGTCATTCCAATGATTTAGAATTAAAAAAAACTTGGCTGTTAATTTTCCTTGCTTGCAGAAAAAAAAGGAGAATGTTTCAAATCACACATTGCTTGACCATTGCTTTCTTTTGGACTCATTGTGTGCTGGAAAACAAGCTGTAAAAAAGCTCAACACACTTAAAAAGAAGCAGCTAAGTGCTAAGAAGCTAACCGCAACACTGCACAGACTGAACGAGCCCACAATGCATGTGCTGCCGGGCACATAAAGGTTGCGCTGCAGGCACACAATGAGTGAATGAAACGTTCGTACACCAGAGCATATTTTTATTTGGTCTGTGGTTTGTAAATGTAACACTTTGTGGAATGAGGGGTTTGTAAATGAAGATTCCATTTCAAAGCACCAACTGCAGTGTTAAAAGGACTGCCAGTACAATGTAAGCAAGATGGCCGCCGTCAACCAAAAAATGTTTGCAAATGTAGCGCTAATTGCAGTGAGGTCGGTGATCAAAGTATTGTATCATTTTCAGCACAAATTACATCTGCTAATGATTTATTTTGTTTTACATTACTGCAGATTTTGCTGCACATAAGCTAATGAGCTAATGAGCCCGTTGGTCACGAGCGGCCTTTTGCTGAGGAAGTGACTTATGATAGTGAGTGGGTGGGTTAGGATTATCATTACATTATGATAGTGAGTGGGTGGGTTAGGATTATCATTACATTATGATAGTGAGTGGGTGGGTTAGGATTATCATTACATTATGATAGTGAGTGGGTGGGTTAGGATTATCATTACATTATGATAGTGAGTGGGTGGGTTAGGATTATCATTACAACCTGGAGGGCAGAAAAACTCACTGAATTGTCATCAGTACCCGAAGCTTAGATAGCAGCAAAACGGTGCTTTGTGCACGAGCAGTACACATGCACACACACACACACACACACACACACACACACACACACACACACACACACACACACACACACACACACACACACACACACACACACACACACACACACACACACACACACACACACACACACACACACACACACACACACACACCAGTGCCAGTGGCCAGAGGTATGTGAATATTAGCACTGATGAGAGGAATACATAAACACTCCATCTTGTTGGCAGAGGCTGTTTGTCCCTGGGAGTGCTGAAGCTTTGCCACCGCTGGGCCGGCCTGCATCCTCCTGATAAAAGCAGGGAAAAATGACACTGGCTCTTTCTGGCCAGACACCAACATATTCATTAGTGAGCAATGACTGACTGTGGGTGCAAATGTCACTTAGCCAAAATGTCTTTGCAAGTCTGTGTTAGTGGTCGTACCTTTGAAAATGAGTTACATGTCAGAGTGAACAAAATGTGTGTTTGCTAGGATCAGGACTGATACCTGTGATGTCACAGTACTTTGATCGGGACTGATACCTGTGATGTCACAGTACTTGGATCAGGACTGATACCTGTGATGTCACAGTACTTGGATCAGGACTGATACCTGTGATGTCACAGTACTTGGATCAGGACTGAGAAACCAACTACTGATCCTGACAACATGAATAATGAGTTCCGGTCTCCACAAAAGTCAATATTATCGTAAAAGTTCTTACGTTTTGAACACGATAAAAAGCGCTAAACATTATTGTCAGTGACACAAAGATAATAAGGGTGGGCTGGATCAACATTCAATTTCATAAACAAAGCCTAAACAAGATGACTTGTCCTCATTTTCAGCAGCCACACACACTGTCACTAGCCCTGTGGTGCACACACTTTGAAATCACGAAACTCATAAACTTCATCAGCCAGGTCGGAATACAAAATAAAATCCACTTTGCCTTGTTGGTAAATATTTTTGGGTGTGCAGCATAAGAAAAACGGAGAGTGGAGGCAGTGTCGACAATGCTGTGGATACTTCCTGAATGTTTCAAACTACACATTGCGTTTCCTTTGAATTATTTGGACTTTGGACAAACAAAGAGCTAGCAAAAGTAGAACAATGCTGTAATGTGGCTAAAAACACCACACAAAGTGGAACTGAACCAGGAGCTACCCACAGCACTGCTGTGCTGGCTGACTGAGCACCGGAGAACCATAGACCCGCCTGCAAGGGAAGTGTGAGGCACACCATGGGTGGATGACACTGACACAAACAACAAAGGATTCTTTGATTTGGTCTGTGGCTTTTAAATCAAAACGTTTGTACATTGGAGGGGTTTGTAAATGGAGGTTCCACTGTATTTTCATAAAATATTCTATAACTCACAAATTATGTACATGCTAAATCTGCGTTCTTTTCTTCATGCTCGAGTTCCGCAGTCTGCTCCTTCATCACGCCCACTCTCTTGTGATGTGTCAGGGTTGCCACACCCCACGTTGGAAATAACTTGAAGTATGTCACTAAAGCCATGGATTGTTGTCCTTTTTACTTGTCGAGTCCTGTCCCAATGACTTCTTCAGCCTTTTTTCCCTCTGCTCCCGCTGTTGATTTATTCACGGGGCTCAGGTTCATTTGCCAAGCCTTCTTTGTAGACTTAAGAAGGCAAACACTTCTGCAAATCCGCCAGAACAGTGTTGGACTAAAAGACATTCTGCTGCCCCGCCTGGTTAAGCGTAAAGACAACAGTGGCCGATCAGAGCTTAAACCTGCTGTCTTTAGACACGTTTCATGCCATCCTGCAGCAAGTGTTTGCAGAATGCTACATGCAAACACTCCTCTCTCTAAGACCTAGAGTACTGTGCATGTACACAAGCGCACTAGACAAAATAAGAGTGTGCATGTACACAAGCGCACTAGACAAAATAAGAGTGTGCATGTACACAAGCGCACTAGACAAAATGAGAGTGTGCATGTACACAAGTGCACTAGACAAAATAAGAGTGTGCATGTACACAAGCGCACTAGACAAAATGAGAGTGTGCATGTACACAAGTGCACTAGACAAAATAAGAGTGTGCATGTACACAAGCGCACTAGACAAAATAAGAGTGTGCATGTACACAAGCGCACTAGACAAAATGAGAGTGTGCATGTACACAAGCGCACTAGACAAAATAAGAGTGTGCATGTACACAAGCGCACTAGACAAAATGAGAGTGTGCATGTACACAAGCGCACTAGACAAAATAAGAGTGTGCATGTACACAAGCGCACTAGACAAAATGAGAGTGTGCATGTACACAAGCACACTAGACAAAATAAGAGTGTGCATGTACACTAGACAAAATGAGAGTGTGCATGTACACAAGCACACTAGACAAAATAAGAGTGTGCATGTACACTAGACAAAATAAAAGTGTGCATGTACACAAGCACACTAAACTAAGTGGATGGCGTTCAAACCGCACTGTGCCAGAAAGCAGCAATGATTCCAACATAGACAAGACAAACTCATCTGGAGATGCTGCAACTACAATCCTTGAGAAATAGTTGCACATGCTAACAAATATCACCTGGACCATTGAAGGCGTATGGATGCTTCAGGCCAAACTGGACTACAATGAGATGAAGACGGAACTGTGGGCTGGCTTTTCTTTGGCTGAGACTCAGCTGCACAGATTTAAAATCTTTGCTTCAAGAAGCGATATCAAAAGATGTTTGCTATGGTCAGCCAATGAGTTATGTCTTGAGTCAGACATGAACGACTGCCATGCGCCTACTCTTGCTTGTATATTTAGCAACACTAGAAAGATTGCGTGCCAGCCAGCGTTATATCGGAGCTGGCAGCAGAACTCCATGCTGTCACCACAGTCTTCAGTAAATACATCTCAGCTTATCTTGTCTAGGGGCACACCTATTCATATATCAACAGCCATGTTCCTCCAAAGACAATTGGGATGTTTTTGTCCAGATTTTTTCCCTTCCGACCAAAGACCGCAAATGCCCGATCATCCGATGTCTGCTCAGATTGTCTGATAAGATTTCCCCGTGGTCTAAGGTGAGTTAAGAGTGAATTTGTCCCGATAAGTAACACCAGCAATCGTAAATATTAAACGTGTTTTATATTTACGACCAAAACTCTCTTGGTCTGCGGGGCCCCGCAAGGCCTCCCGAGTCATGGCAGTGTGAATTGTCACATGGTGCATGAGTTAGCCAATCAAGCAGCGAGCTGGCTGAGCCGGGATCAAGGTAGCTTGTGTAAACAATCTGTAAACATTGTACTTAAACTGCTCTGACACAACTAACCGTCTTACTACGCTATTCATAGCAGCTATTACCTTAATTAGAACAAAACTCACCTGGAGCTCAGTCAGTATTATCCGTGTTCATGCAGGCGCCATGATTTTGATTCCAGTCTTTGGGGATTGTTCTGTTAATATCAGTCCCAAAACCACCATCTTCCCCTCCATGTTGCCTGTTTTGTGGTTCCGATCATTGCCAAGGATGTTGCTAAGTATGTTTTTTGATTTGAGATCTTTTTTTTACTGCAAGATTTGAGTTTACATCAGGAACCGAGGCGAGACAGAATCTTTGTGGTGTGCTGCTCTGACACACACACCATTTAGATCAAGAGTTTTTTACATTTGGGTGTGGAGTCTGTAAAAATCGTGTAAGATTTAGAAAATCTTTGTCTGTACCAACCTAAAAGGCCTACTGAAATGAAATGTGTTTATTTAAACGGGGATAGCAGATCCATTCTATGTGTCATACTTGATCATTCCGCGATATTGCCATATTTTTGCTGAAAGGATTTAGTAGAGAACATCGACGATAAAGTTCACAACTTTTGGTCGCTGATAAAAAAGCCTTGCCTGGACCAGAAGTAGCGTGACGTCACAGGTTGAAAGTAGCGTGACGTCACAGGTTGAAAGGCTCCTCACATTTCCCCATTGTTTACACCAGCAGCGAGAGAGATTCGGACCGAGAAAGCGACGATTACCCCATTAATTTGAGCCAGGATGAAAGATTTGTGGATGAGGATCGTGAGAGTGAAGGATTAGAGTGCAGTGCAGGACGTATCTTTTTTCGCTCTGACCGTAACTTAGGTACAAGGGTTCATTGGATTCCACACTCTCTCCTTTTTCTATTGTGGATCACGGATTTGTATTATAAACCACCTCGGATACTATATCCTCTTGAAAATGAGAGTCGAGAACGCGAAATGGACATTCTGGAAAAAAAAAAGTAGAGGTTGTTGGTGAAATTCTGATGATGTGGAAGCGGAGAGTCCTTGAAGATGACGTCTAACAGGCCAAGACTTGAAGATGACGTCTAACAGGCCAGGACTTGAAGATGACGTCTAACAGGCCAGGACTTGAAGATGACGTCTAACAGGCCAGGACTTGAAGATGACGTCTAACAGGCCAGGACTTGAAGATGACGTCTAACAGGCCAGGACTTGAAGATGACGTCTAACAGGCCAAGACTTGAAGATGACGTCTAACAGGCCAGGACTTGAAGATGACGTCTAACAGGCCAGGACTTGAAGATGATGTCTAACAGGCCAGGACTTGAAGATGACGTCTAACAGGCCAGGACTTGAAGATGACGTCTAACAGGCCAGGACTTGAAGATGACGTTTAAGAGGCCAAGACTTGAAGATGACGTCTAACAGGCCAGGACTTGAAGATGACGTCTAACAGGCCAGGACTTGAAGATGACGTCTAACAGGCCAGGACTTGAAGATGACGTCTAACAGGCCAGGACTTGAATATGACGTCTAACTGGCCATGACTTGAAGATGACGTCTAACAGGCCAGGACTTGAATATGACGTCTAACTGGCCATGACTTGAAGATGACGTCTAACTGGCCAGGACTTGAAGATGACGTCTAACAGGCCAGGACTTGAAGATGACCTCTAACAGGCCAGGACTTGAAGATGACGTCTAACAGGCCAGGACTTGAAGATGACGTCTAACAGGCCAGGACTTGAAGATGACGTTTAAGAGGCCAGGACTTGAAGATGACGTCTAACTGGCCAGGACTTGAAGATGACGTCTAACAGGCCAGGACTTGAAGATGACGTCTAACAGGCCAGGACTTGAAGATGACGTTTAAGAGGCCAAGACTTGTGACAAAGGCTGAAGTTGTTGTTGTTTGTCTCTTCAACATTGCCGTGTCCCCTCCTGTCAGCTCACTGACAGACACAAGGTTTTCCCTGCTGTTGTTTGTCTGCTGCAAACATGGCAGCGTCACTGTGGTCACGCTTGAAGTGTCCCTCAAACACTCGAGATGTTTCTGTCAGCAGCCAGCTGTTTGTGTGTTGTCACCAGGAGGAGCTGGGAACTGCTTCAATGTCACAAAACCTTTTTGTATTGGGGGCCAATGTAGACCTTCACTCACTTTTACAGCAGATCTACTTCTCTTTACCTAAACCTAACCCTAAATCTGAGCGCTAAATGTTAAATCTAAACCTTCAATTTAACTATAAATGTTAAATCGAAACCTAAATGTTAAATGGAAACCTAAATGTTAAATCGAAACCTTAATTTTAACTATAAATGTTAAATCTAAATGTCAGTGCTAAATGTTGAATCTAAACATCCATCCAGCCATCCATCTATTTTCTACCGCTTGTCCCTTTTGTTTCCTCACATCATTAACTCTCAGTCACAGCAGCTGATGGACGCTGTATTGAGAAAATAAAAGCCACATCAAATAGTTTTCTGTATACTTTTAGTGTGGGGACAATATTGTCCACACCTGTCTCCATCTAAACACAGCAGTGTCTCTTAAACGCACGGCGGGGAGCGAGGGAAAATTTAGTTGAATCAAGCGCTCGGCTCCGTAAAGTCCGAGGGGAAATTTCCGGAGCAAAGTCCGTGTAGTTTGTCCGCGAAGATTTTTATGCCAAACAATGCTAGCGCGCACGTGCTAGCGTTGCTGTGACTCCGTTTACAGGAAGTAAGCAGTGTTGCCTAAAAATGTTTTCTTTAATTAAAAATGTAAACGGTATTACTAACCGTCAGGAATTTAACGCCGTTTATCTTTATACTGTTTACTGTTACATTCCTAATATAAATGTATATGTATGTATGTAGGTACGTACATGTAAATATATGTATTTATTTTATTTATAAAAGACTGTTTTTATATTAACATGTTGAAGTTAAAAATATAATCATGTTCAACAGATAAAGAAAAATATAAGTTGGTGTATGAGCTGATTGTGATCACTTGCATTGATTGGAATCAGACAGGAGTCGCAGGAGTGCTGATAACTTCCACAACTTCAAATGTGGAGGAGAAAAAAGTCTCCTTCTCTTTCCAACACCACGTGAAAGTGGTGGTTTTCAGCTTCTTGTTAGTCAAGCGTCCATACCCCTTTTTATTCACTTGACAACAAATACATTGGAGGTAAACTGAAGCTCGCTAGCTTGTGTACGCCAGCTTTGAGACTTTTATTTTGTTAGCCTAGGCAGGAAGTGTGCGGTCATTCCTTTGTTTTTTGACAGCAGGTACGGTGGAGAGTCTGTTGAAATAAAAAGTGGCTGCCGGGCGTTTAGTTCTTCTTCACAGTGAGCTGGCAGCAGTCAGCGTCAGCTCACAAGATGCTCGGGTGCCGAGAATGTCAATCAAGTGATGTCATCGTGAAGATTGATGATCACTCATTTTAGGTCAATTTTTAAATCCCTTGCTGACAACCTCTGTGATGGTCGACCTCATGGACACCTTTACCTTGGAGCATTCCCTCAAGTGTGGAAGGAGAAATGTTGTCATGTTGGCCCAAGACTTCAGTGTGTATGCAGCTGCTTCTTCATGCATGCAGCAATGTGTCTTCTGACTTCACCACCCTTCCATCCATACATCCATCTTCTGACTTCACCACCCTTTCATCCATCTTCTGACTTCACCACCCTTACATCCATACATCCATCTTCTGACTTCACCACCCTTCCATCCATACATCCATCTTCTGACTTCACCACCCTTCCATCCATACATCCATCTTCTGACTTCACCACCCTTACATCCATACATCCATCTTCTGACTTCACCACCCTTCCATCCATACATCCATCTTCTGACTTCACCACCCTTCCATCCATACATCCATCTTCTGACTTCACCACCCTTACATACATACATCCATCTTCTGACTTCACCACCCTTTCATCCATACATCCATCTTCTGACTTCACCACCCTTCCATCCATACATCCATCTTCTGACTTCACCACCCTTCCATCCATCCATCCATCTTCTGACTTCACCACCCTTCCATCCATACATCCATCTTCTGACTTCACCACCCTTACATCCATACATCCATCTTCTGACTTCACCACCCTTCCATCCATACATCCATCTTCTGACTTCACCACCCTTCCATCCATACATCCATCTTCTGACTTGACCACCCTTTCATCCATACATCCATCTTCTGACTTGACCACCCTTTCATCCATACATCCATCTTCTGACTTCACCACCCTTACATCCATACATCCATCTTCTGACTTGACCACCCTTCCATCCATCCATGTTCTGACTTGACCACCCTTCCATCCATCCATGTTCTGACTTGACCACCCTTCCATCCATCCATGTTCTCTTCCAACTCTCATTGTGTACAAACAGTTAATGAGGCTCCACAATGCTCAGCCTCACATGCTGGCCTCCCTAAATAATTGACTGGAAGCTTCTAATCTTCTTGAAGTTTCCTGGGTTGGATGAGGGCCCAGCAGAACGTTCTGCAAAATGACAAACAGACGTGACGCCAATGATCAGGAACCACTCAGTTGTTGCCTTGTTTGTTTTCACTCTCGTCATCCATCTTCTTTTTAGCCTTCTCATTTGTCCAAGTGACTTTGTGTCAGCCAGCGGACTTTTGGCAGCGTGTGAATGCTCCTGATTGTGTCCTCCATCAACACTGGCTGTGTGGAGCAGATGGCAGAAGAATGGACTTCCTCTCGCTGTGGCCACATACTAATGGCCGCCCTTCCTCTCGCTGTGGCCACATACTAATGGCCGCCCTTCCTCTCGCTGTGGCCACATACTAATGGCCGCCCTTCCTCTCGCTGTGGCCACATACTAATGGCCGCCCTTCCTCTCGCTGTGGCCACATACTAATGGCCGCCCTTCCTCTCGCTCATACAAAACATGCCTGGAAGTATTCTGGTGACACTTAAGTTCACCTGAGGAACCTTCAGGAACGTACCTGTTTCTGGAATGTATACTTGTCTTGGGTGACAACACTAGTTCTTTGTAGTTCTTTCAATATGCTAAACTACTACAACAATGACACCAACAACGGCGCAACAGACAATAATGGAGTCATTTCTTGGGTGGCGCCACAAGACAAGGAACACATTTTGTCTGCCAGAGGACTGCATTTAATCCACATGAATGTCAGCAGTCTTCTCCGTAACGTTGACAAACTCAGACTGATCTTTGGAAATGGCAGAGTGGGAATCCTGTCCTTTTCCGAGACCAGACTTGATAGTTCTATTGAGGACTCCAAGATAGAAATGGTCAATTAGACGCTAGTCAGAAGGGGCAGAAATGGACGTGGGGGAGTGGTTTGTACGTATATAAGATATGATATCTCTTTTCATGTAAGGGATTTTTTGGAGCAAATTGATATAGAGGCAGTGTGGCTCCATATCATTTCCCCCAAAACCAAACCACTGTTAATTGGTTCCGTGTCTAGACCCTTTACCACCTCACATAACCACAGGTTGTCCTTGTAAACCTCAGGAATTATAACTGAAAACTTGATGATATGCTTACCATAAGGCGGGTACCACTGTCTAGACCCTTTACCACCTCACATAATCACAGGTTGCCCTCTGACCTGGAGGGTAAACCGGCAACATGTGCTTCTTGCTAGTCTCCCTTACCTATTTCTTCTGTCATTTGGTCCTGAGCTCCTGGCGTCACCTGAGCAAGTGACTGCTGGACAGAGATGTGAGGAGCGAGTACACACGAATGTTAAGCGGGAAGGAAAAAGCAAATTGACAAATGCTTGTTCTTTTCAGCTTGTTCCTGTCAGAAAAAAAGGAGGAAAACATAATTAGACCGTGATTGAAAACTAGCACAAGTCTTGGGATGTTGCCTTTGTTGCCATGAATGGAGCAGCACAGCGTAGATATCTGTGTGTGTGTGTGTCTGTGTGTGTGTGTGTGTCTGTGTGTGTGTGGGAGTGTGTGTGTGTGTGTGTGTGTGTGTGTGTGTGTGTGTGTGTGTGTGTGTGTGTGTGTGTGTGTGTGTGTGTGTGTGTGTGTGTGTTTGTTGTCACACAACCTCCACCTCAGTAATTACTGCCTCGGTCTGGCCGTCCAATGAGAGTTGGGCACAACAGCACTGAAACATCTGTGCTGAAATGCTAACTTCAAGCTGTAGTTTCCTCCTACAAAATAAGAGCACAAGTAAAAAAAAAGTGACTGATAATAAAATGTGTTGACAGTGAATATTGTGGTTTATAGCATAAATATAGACAAAAACATTGTTCACATAAATGTTTGAGTAAATAAATATTCAGTCTAAGGATGCACTCCTGGGGAGGAGGTCCAGACTGAGACCAGGGAAAAAAACTCAGTAGCCATAGCACACACAAACAAGTGACAAATAATACAAGTACAACACTATAAGACCTAGTAGAAGGATGTATACTGCAAGTACAACACTATAAGACCTAGTAGAAGGATGTATACTGCAAGTACAACACTATAAGACCTAGTAGAAGGATGTATACTGCAAGTACAACACTATAAGACCCAGTAGAAGGATGTATACTGCAAGTACAACACTATAAGACCTAGTAGAAGGATGTATACTGCAAGTACAACACTATAAGACCTGGTAGCAGATGACACCTGCTGTGTTTTCCACTCCTGACCAATACCAAGAGAAAAAGTTGCTTTTTAAACAGCGATGTCTGAATACTCGCTAAATATAGCTCCGACAGTGAAGTTGTATTTGTGACTGGCCACCTTCTTCAAGCAGTTGGTACTTTAATTGGTACAGTTGGTACTTTAATTGGTTCAGTTGGTACTTTAATTGGTACAGTTGGTACTTTAAGGAGGTGTTCATCAGACAAAGGCCATAACTTTAAAGAGAGACATTGTTTAGCACACATTTTCCCGCCTCCAGACAAATGGTGAGATTGAGCTGCTGTGTGCTGTTATCAATGTGTGTGCTGTTATCAATGTGTGTGCTGTTATCAATGTGCTAAACGCTGATAAGCAAACAGGAGCTGACGATGACCTACGATGCCAGCGGTGCTAGATTGTCACAAATCATGATTGAAATCTCACGCTCACAAGCAATCAGCATTTGGAGGTTTGGGCTCCATCTGGCAACCCACGTCTGTCATCCAATGTCTGCTATAAATGTTGTGAGGTGGAAGTAGCAGGCAGGATGCAAGTTAGATTGTAGTCAAGGTGACAACATCCCAGCAGCTAATGCTATTGATCATGCTATCTGGGAGGAAGCTAGCACACTGCAGGGTTCACAAGTAGACCGTGGGCAAGTCCACCTCAAGCCCGAGCCATCCGACACAACCTTGTTGACCTTTTGGTCAGCGTGCATATTGCAATGTACATGTTAGTGTTACACAACTCCTGTAACTGCTAACATTACAAACATATTGAACTGTACATGTTAGTGTTACACAACTCCTGTAACTGCTAACATTACAAACATATTGCAATGTACATGTTAGTGTTACACAACTCCTGTAACTGCTAACATTACAAACATATTGCAATGTACATGTTAGTGTTACACAACTCCTGTAACTGCTAACATTACAAACATATTGCAATGTACATGTTAGTGTTACACAACTCCTGTAACTGCTAACATTACAAACATATTGAACTGTACATGTTAGTGTTACACAACTCCTGTAACTGCTAACATTACAAACATATTGCAATGTACATGTTCAATCAATCAATGTTTATTTATATAGCCCTAAATCACAAGTGTCTCAAAGGGCTGTACAAGCCACAACGACATCCTCGGTACAGAGCCCACATACGGGCAAGGAAAAACTCACCCCAGTGGGACGTCGGTGAATGACTATGAGAAACCTTGGAGAGGACCGCATATGTGGGTAACCCCCCCCCCCTCTAGGGGAGACCGAAAGCAACGGATGTCGAGTGGGTCTGACATAACATTGTGAAAGTCCAGTCCACAGTGGATCTAACACATCAGCGGGAGTCCACTCCACAGCGGGGCCAACAGGAAACCATCCCGAGCGGAGACGGGTCAGCAGCGCAGAGATGTCCCCAACCGATGCACAGGCTAGTGGTCCACCCGGGGTCCCGACTCTGGACAGCCAGCACTTCATCCATGGCCACCGGACCTATGCAACTCCCCCTCGCAAGGGACAGGGGAGAAGAGGAGAGAAGAAAAGAAACGGCAGATCAACTGGTCTAAAAAAGGGGGGGTCTATTTAAAGGCTAGATTATACAAATGAGTTTTAAGATGGGACTTAAATGCTTCTACTGAGGTAGCATCTCTAACTGTTACCGGGAGGGCATTCCAGAGTACTGGAGCCCGAATAGAAAACGCTCTATAGCCCGCAGACTTTTTTTGGCTCTGGGAATCACTAATAAGCCGGAGTTCTTTGAACGCAGATTTCTTGTCGGGACATATGGTACAATACAATCGGCGAGATAGGCTGGAGCTAAACCATGTAGTATTGTATACGTAAGTAGTAAAACCTTAAAGTCGCATCTTAAGTGCACAGGAAGCCAGTGCAAGTGAGCAAGTATAGGTGTGTATATATGTATATAAAGGTATATACAGTATAGGCGTAATATGATCAAACTTTCTTGTTTTTGTCAAAAGCCTTGCAGCCGCATTTTGTACCAACTGTAATCTTTTAATGCTAGACATAGGGAGGCCCGAAAATAATACGTTACAGTAATCGAGACGAGACGTAACGAACGCATGAATAATGATCTCAGCATCGCTTGTGGACAAAATGGAACGAATTTTAGCGATATTACGGAGATGAAAGAAGGCCGTTTTAGTAACACTCTTAATGTGCGACTCAAACGAGAGAGTTGTTTTAGTAACACTCTTAATGTGTGACTCAAACGAGAGAGTTGGGTGGAAGATAATACCCAGATTCTTTACCGAGTCGCCTTGTTTAATTGTTTGGTTGTCAAATGTTAAGGTGGTATTATTAAATAGATGTCGGTGTTGAGCAGGACCGATAATCAGCATTTCCGTTTTCTTAGCGTTGAGTTGCAAAAAGTTAGCGGACATCCATTGTTTAATTTCATTAAGACACGCCTCCAGCTGACTACAATCCGGCGTGTTGGTCAGCTTTAGGGGCATGTAGAGTTGGGTGTCATCAGCATAACAGTGAAAGCTAACACGTATGATGTCACCCAGCGGCAGCATGTAAATACTAAAGAGTGCAGGGCCAAGAACCGAACCCTGGGGAACTCCGCACGTTACCTTGACATAGTCCGAGGTCACATTGTTATGGGAGACGCACTGCATCCTGTCAGTAAGATAAGAGTTAAACCAAGACAAGGCTAAGTCTGACATACCAATACGTGTTTTGATACGCTCTAATAAAATATTATGATCGACGGTATGGAAAGCGGCGCTAAGATCAAGAAGCAGCAACATAGATGACGCATCAGAATCCATGGTTAGCAATAGATCATTAGTCATTTTTGCGAGGGCTGTCTCCGTAGAGTGATTTGCCCTGAAACCGGATTGAAAAGGTTCACAGAGATTGTTAGTCACTAAGTGTTCATTTAGCTGCTGTGCAACAATTTTTTTGAGAATTTTGGAAATAAACGGAAGGTGGGAGACCGGTCGGTAGTTTACCATGAGGTCAGGATCGAGGTTAGGTCTTTTGAGCAGAGGATGAATAACCGCTTTTTTGAATGCTAGGGGAACAGTGCCGGAGGAAAGTGATACGTTTATAATATTTAACACTGATGGACCTAATAATACAAACAGTTCCTTGATAAGTTTCCCAGGAAGTGGGTCAAGTAAACATGTTGTTTGTTTTATCCCACTTACACGCTGTAATAATTCCTCTAATGTTATTTAATCAAAAATAGAGAGACTATTTTGGAGGGCAGTGTCCGTCGTATATACAGTCGTATTTGTGTTAATAGAACCCAGTTGTAGCTGGGATGCGTTGTCTTTAATCTCCTTTCTAATGAGTTCAATTTTCTTATTAAAGAAATTCATAAAATCATCTGCCGAGTGGGTGGAGCTACTGGGAGGAGTCCCTTGTTGGGTTAGCGATGCTACTGTACTAAACAGAAATTTAGGATCGTTTTTGTTGAGGCGAATGAGATTTGAGTAGTATTTAGCTTTAGCTAAGGTAAGCATGCGTTTATAAGTTATTAAACTATCACTCCATGCTTGATGGAAAACCTCAAGTTTAGTCGCGCGCCATTTGCGTTCCAGTTTTCTACATGATAATTTATGAGCTCTAATTTCTTCTGTAAACCATGGGGTGCGCCTTTTAGGGGCCCTTTTTGCTTTAGCGGTGCTATACTATCAATAATTTCGCGCAAGGCATCGTCAAAGTTGTTAGTGAGGTTATCAATAGAGCCGACATAATTTGGGAATGGTGCCATTACCGAAGGCAGTAGGTCAGCAAGAGTCATCGTTGTGGCAGCATTAATGTTGCGGCCGCTATAGCAGTTATTATTATTATTAGCTTGTTGACAATGAGTCAAAACTTCAAATTTTATAAGGTAATGATCGGACATTACTTTAGTATATGGAAGTATCATAACTTTGGAGGTGGTGACACCCCTGACAAGCACTAGATCTATTGTATTACCGTTGCGATGCGTGGGTTCATGTATTATTTGTGTAAAATTTGGAGCGCCACGCACTGAGGGTCCGATGGGGTATTCATATGGATATTAAAGTCCCCCATTATGATTATATTGTCGGCGTGCGTCACTAGATCAGCAATGAACTCTGAGAATTCACTGATAAAGTCCGAATAGGGCCCAGGGGGGCTGTAGATAACAGCCAGGTTGAGAGGTAGCGGTGTGACAGACCTCATAGTAAGCACCTCAAACGATTTATATTTATTATTTAGGTTAGGGGTAAGGTTGAAATTTTCATTGTATATTAGTGCGACACCCCTTCCCCTTTTAAGAGGACGGGCAACATGCACATTCGTATAGTTAGGAGGAGATGCCTCATTGAGCGCAAAAAATTCGTCTGGTTTGAGCCAGGTTTCGCTAAGACCAATGACGTTAAGATTGTTGTCTCTAATGACCTCATTAACTAATAACGCCTTGGGAGACAATGATCTTATGTTTAAAAAGCCCATATTATAGGTATTGGGCTGTTTTGACGAGTTTTTGTTAAGATTATCCGTAGTGGCAATATTAACAATGTTGCGTTTATTATGCGTAGTGCACTTTAAATATGCTAGTGTAAATGTTAGTGTTACACAACTCCTGTAACTGCTAACATTACAAACAAAGACAAAGATGAGCTTCTTCCAAGTGATGTCATTGGGAATATTGGGAAGTCTGCTTGCAACCAAGTAGAAAAAACAGTTGGAGAATGCAGACCTTGGCCAGGTTCATCTCCCAATAGAACTTATTGGCATCAAACTTGCCACACTTCCAGGTGACTAAAATACAAGACACACAATAAATGGCATGCTACAAATACAAACCAGTACTAACAGCAGTGCAACAGTATCAACTTAACCTAAAGTACATGTACAGTATCAACTTAACCTAAAGTACATGTACAGTATCAACTTAACCTGATGTAGTATTAACCCTTTCATCACACGCTGCCACTCATATCTCCTTTGTCACGCTCTATGATGCTGCTGACTGCAGGTAGGACTATTAGTAACTTTCCTTTAGACTCTCTCTCTCTTTGTGTGTGTGTGTGTGTGTGTGTGTGTGTGTGTGTGTGTGTGTGTGTGTGTGTGTGTGTGTGTGTGTGTGTGTGTGTGTGTGTGTGTGTGTGTGTCACATATGGCTTTAGCTCAGATGAGTAAAGCTGGGTCACACACTGTATCTGCTGCTGATGATATTGCTCTGTCCATAGGGGGGTCCACTTGTCCATAGGGGGTCCACTTGTCTATAGGGGGTCCACTTGTCCATAGGGAGGTCCACTTGTCCATAGGGAGGTCCACTTGTCCATAGGGGGTCCACTTGTCCATAGGGGGTCCACTTCTCCATAGGGAGGTCCACTTGTCCATAGGGGGGTCCACTTGTCCATAGGGAGGTCCACTTGTCCATAGGGAGGTCCACTTGTCCATAGGGGGGTCTACTTGTCCATAGGGGGGTCCACTTGTCCATAGGGGGTCCACTTGTCCATAGGGAGGTCCACTTGTCCATAGGGGGGTCCACTTGTCCATAGGGGGGTCCACTTGTCCATAGGGGGGTCTACTTGTCCATAGGGGGTCCACTTGTCCATAGGGAGGTCCACTTGTCCATAGGGGGGTCGACTTGTCCATAGGGGGGTCCACTTGTCCATAGGGAGGTCCACTTGTCCATAAGGGGTCCACTTGTCCATAGGGGGGTCCACTTGTCCATAGGGGGGTCTACTTGTCCATAGGGGGGGTCCACTTGTCCATAGGGGGGTCCACTTGTCCATGGGGGGGTCTACTTGTCCATAGGGAGGTCCACTTGTCCATAGGGGGGTCCACTTGTCCATAGGGGGTCCACTTGTCCATAGGGGATCCACTTGTCCATAGGGGGGTCTACTTGTCCATAGGGGGGTCCACTTGTCCATAGGGGTCCACTTGTCCATAGGGGGGTCCACTTGTCCATAGGGAGGTCCACTTGTCCATAAGGGGTCCACTTGTCCATAGGGAGGTCCACTTGTCCATAGGGGGGTCCACTTGTCCATAGGGGGGTCTACTTGTCCAAAGGGGGGTCCACTTGTCCATAGGGAGGTCCACTTGTCCATAAGGGGTCCACTTGTCCATAGGGAGGTCCACTTGTCCATAGGGGGGTCCACTTGTCCATAGGGAGGTCCACTTGTCCATAGGGGGTCCACTTGTCCATAGGGGGGTCCACTTGTCCATATGGGGGTCCACTTGTCCATAGGGAGGTCCACTTGTCCATAGGGGGGTCCACTTGTCCATAGGGAGGTCCACTTGTCCATAGGGGGGTCTACTTGTCCATATGGAGGTCCACTTGTCCATAGGGGGGTCCACTTGTCCATAGGGAGGTCCACTTGTCCATAGGGGTCCACTTGTCCATAGGGGGGTCCACTTGTCCATATGGGGGTCCACTTGTCCATAGGGAGGTCCACTTGTCCATAGGGGGGTCTACTTGTCCATAGGGGGGTCCACTTGTCCATAGGGGTGTCCACTTGTCCATAGGGGGGTCTACTTGTCCATAGGGGGGTCCACTTGTCCATAGGGGGGTCCACTTGTCCATAGGGGGGTCTACTTGTCCATAGGGAGGTCCACTTTTCCATAGGGGGGTCTACTTGTCCATAGGGAGGTCCACTTGTCCATAGGGGGGTCTACTTGTCCATAGGGAGGTCCACTTGTCCATAGGGGGTCCACTTGTCCATAGGGGGGTCCACTTGTCCATAGGGAGGTCCACTTGTCCAAAAGGGGTCCACTTGTCCATAGGGAGGTCCACTTGTCCATAGGGGGTCCACTTGTCCATAGGGGCGTCCACTTGTCCATAGGGAGGTCCACTTGTCCATAGGGAGGTCCACTTGTCCATAGGGGGTCCACTTGTCCATAGGGAGGTCTACTTGTCCATAGGGGGGTCTACTTGTACATAGGGGGGGTCCACTTGTCCATAGGGGGTCCACTTGTCCATAGGGGCGTCCACTTGTCGATAGGGAGGTCCACTTGTCCATAGGGGGTCCACTTGTCCATAGGGAGGTCCACTTGTCCATAGGGGGTCCACTTGTCCATAGGGAGGTCCACTTGTCCATAGGGCGTCCACTTGTCCATAGGGAGGTCCACTTGTCCATAGGGGCGTCCACTTGTCCATAGGGAGGTCCACTTGTCCATAGGGGGTCCACTTGTCCATAGGGAGGTCTACTTGTCTGTAGGGGGGTCTACTTGTCCATAGGGGGTCCACTTGTCCATAGGGGGGTCCACTTGTCCATAGGGGGGTCTACTTGTCCATAGGGAGGTCTACTTGTCCGTAGGGGGTCTACTTGTCCATAGGGGGTCCACTTGTCCATAGGGGGGTCCACTTGTCCATAGGGAGGTCCACTTGTCCATAGGGGGGTCCACTTGTCCATAGGGGGGTCCACTTGTCCATAGGGAGGTCCACTTGTCCATAAGGGGTCCACTTGTCCATAGGGAGGTCCACTTGTCCATAGGGGGGTCCACTTGTCCATAGGGGGGTCTACTCGTCCAAAGGGGGGTCCACTTGTCCATAGGGAGGTCCACTTGTCCATAAGGGGTCCACTTGTCCATAGGGAGGTCCACTTGTCCATAGGGGGGTCTACTTGTGCATAGGGAGGTCCACTTGTCCATATGGGGTCCACTTGTCCATAGGGGGCTCCACTTGTAATAGGGGCGTCCACTTGTCCATAGGGGGTCCACTTGTCCATAGGGAGGTCCACTTGTCCATAGGGGGGTCTACTTGTCCATAGGGGGGTCCACTTGTCCAGAGGGGGCTCCACTTGTCCATAGGGAGGTCCACTTGTCCATAGGGGGGTCTACTTGTCCATAGGGGGGTCCACTTGTAATAGGGGCGTCCACTTGTCCATAGGGGGTCCACTTGTCCATAGGGAGGTCCACTTGTCCATAGGGGGGTCTACTTGTCCATAGGGGGTCCACTTGTCCATAGGGGGCTCCACTTGTCCATAGGGAGGTCCACTTGTCCATAGGGGGTCTACTTGTCCATAGGGGGGTCCACTTGTCCATAGGGGGTCTACTTGTCCATAGGGAGGTCCACTTGTCCATAGGGGGGTCCACTTGTCCATAGGGGGGTCTACTTGTCCAAAGGGGGGTCCACTTGTCCATAGGGAGGTCCACTTGTCCATAAGGGGTCCACTTGTCCATAGGGAGGTCCACTTGTCCATAGGGGGGTCCACTTGTCCATAGGGGCATCCACTTGTCCATAGGGAGGTCCACTTGTCCATAGGGGGTCCACTTGTCCATAGGGAGGTCCACTTGTCCGTAGGGGGGTCTACTTGACCATAGGGGGTCCACTTGTCCATAGGGGGTCCACTTGTCCATAGGGGGGTCTACTTGTCCATAGGGAGGTCCACTTGTCCATAGGGGGGTCTACTTGTACATAGGGGGGTCTACTTGTCCATAGGGAGGTCCACTTATCCATAGGGGGGTCCACTTGTCCATAGGGGGGTCCACTTTTCCATAGGGGGTCCACTTGTCCATAGGGAGGTCCACTTGTCCATAAGGGGTCCACTTGTCCATAGGGAGGTCTGCTTGTCCATAGGGGGGTCCACTGGTCCATAGGGGGTCCACTTGTCCATAGGGGGGTCTGCTTGTCCATAGGGGGGTCTGCTTGTCCATAGGGGGGTCCACTTGTCCATAGGGGGGTCCACTTGTCCATAGGGAGGTCCACTTGAGGTCCACTGTATGTTCTCTATATCCAACATGATGTATTATTCTAATTGATCTTTTGTACAACATAGTTAGTGAATGAAGTGTACTTTTATTTCCCATATGTCTACATAATAATCAAATATGTAACACTAGTAACAAATAAAGAATATGAAGAGATATTTGGTCCACAGCATATTTTGATTTATTCATTATTGAAATATTTGTAACTACTTCATGTTGTAAATTTTTATGACATTTCCAGTTAATTTGATCAACTATTATTACACCCAATCATTCAATTTCAATATTTTTGATTTGATAAATGACTTTGTATGTTCTCTATAGCCAACATGATGTTTTATTAGAACTGAACTTTTTTATACCAATGTTAGTGAATAAAGTGTACTTTTATTTCCCATATTTCTACACAACAATCAGATATGTAACACTAGTGAGACATAAAGAATATGAAGTGATTTTTGGTCCACAGCATATTTTGCCTTATTCATTATTGACGTGTTTCTTGCTACTTTATGTTGGATATTTTTATGTGAGATGTCCAGTTTATTTGAACATCAATCATTATATTTAGAAATGTGGTTTCATTTACTCTTTTAATATTTACTCCGTCTATTTGTATTTGTGTTTGACCTTCTCTTCTACTGTCATTATATATATATATATATATATATATATATATATATATATATATATATATATATATATATATATATATATATATATAATGACAGTAGAAGAGAAGTTTGCATTATATATATATATATATATATATATATATATATATATATATATATATATATATATATATATATATATATATATATATATATATATATAATTATTTTAGTTTTACTGAGATTTAAGGATAGTCTATTTTCGTCAAAACATATTTTTAATTTGTTCATTACTTGTTATTATTTGTATTATCTTGTGTGTGTTCTCTCCTGAACAAAACGGACGTGTCATCTGCAAAGAAAACTAACTTTAAGTCCTTTGTAACTTCACAAATGTGGTTTATATAAAGATTAAACCCAGTATTGATCTTTGGGGTACACCACATGTTATATATATTTGTATACATTCACTACATACTTCCTGTTGTTTAACTCGCTTCTTATTTAGTTTGAGGCCAGCCCTCTGATGCTGTACCCTTCTAATGTGTTGATTAAGATATCCATCCATACATTTTCTACCGCTTGTCCCGGGGGGTGCTGGAGCCTATCTCAGCTGCATTTGGGCGGTAGGCGGGGTACACCCTGGACATGTCGGATTAAGATATCATGATTAATATTATTGATTACTGTTTACCATCTATTGTATTGGTGCTCTCCTCCGTTATTACCATCAATGTTGACATTTTGGCTGTAAGGGATGTTAGTTGACATTTATATTTATTAATATATTTTCTTGTACTAAAATTTGGAGATATTGTAGGCTGAGTTCCCACTCAGTGACTATAGAAAATAGTCCTAACATGGTAGTCAGACTTGGGTAAGCACCAGCTACCAACACTGAGCAACACAACAGGACATGTGGTAGAAAATACAACATCATGTTTAATAAAGAATTCTTCCCTTTGAATATTGTTGCTCTTTGGCAAACGTTGATGTTTCCACACACTTGCCAGGGTGAGCTGTCAAGTTTCAATTTCAAACCTGGAGGTGTGCACGATAACATTATTACCAAGCATAATAGAAACCGTGACCTGAGGTCATAATCACGTTTTAAAATGCAGGCCAAGTTGTCATTTCTGAAATGTTAAAAAGTCAGGGGGGAAGGTGTTATTTCACGCTGTTTGTTTCAGTAAAGACCTGTGAAGGTTGCACATTGAGAAGGAAGTTGATTAAGACAGTTGTGCCCCGGGCTTTCTTTGCGAGCTGAATGCTTGGAGAAGGAGTGAGAGCCCGACACAGATCATTTAGTACGCACCTCCAGCCATCTGACTCCAAATATTACAATATTCTCTGTCCCAGACGTCCTCATCACATCTGTGGGAATGAACTCGATACATCTATATTAGCTAGATAACCTGAAAATGAAATTGTACATACTGTGAAAATCATTTCATATTAAATGATTGTAAATAGCCATATTCACCTGAGAAAAAACACGCTGAAGTCGGTCATATCGACAACATGTCCATATTAATGACTCATCAAGTCATTATCGCCAAGCAACATGACTACCGGTTAGCTACACCGCATTCAAATGTGGAAAAATGCCTGAGGTTGGCAAAACAAAATTCACCTCAACATGTTATCTACTGGTATAAAAACCTAACGGCCAATTAGTTAGAGATCCAATCAGTTATCAATCAACTACAAAGCCAATAAAATGTAGGTATCAAGAAACCCCAAACACTTTTGAAATAGTCTCATTGTGTTATCTCAGTGTATTGTGCAAGATGTACTTAGTCTCCATGTCGCTGTAGAGAACAGTGAACATCAGTGTTTGTGGCGTTGTTGATTGAAACAAGACTTCATTTGTAGAATATTCAGAGAAAAACCTTTTACAACCATTGCATGTTTGCAAATATATGGAGGATGGGTAATGTTCTCACCTGGGGACATCAAAGCCACTGATTGGCAGCTCAGAGATGGCCTTGATTGTCGTCTAATTTTGTTGACTAATCATTTTCGTCTTAGTTATCGTCAACAAGCTATTTTCCCCTGACAGAAATGAGTCGATAACAAATCAAAACAATCAGCAAAGTAAGATGGTGCTAAACCATTTAGACTTTGGTAGGAAAGTAACACAACCTTAAAATGACATCTTGAGTGCACTAGTGGACCAGTACCAGGGAATATGACTTGTTTTTTAGACTGGTTACAGGCCACTGACCTCTTGTAGCGACAACTCCAGTGAGCACAGCATTCACAATGTTGGGGGCCATTCTGGTTTTGATTTACCAGATGAAAGAATATCAGGGATGTGTTAGCAGCTAATAACAAGTAGATTCATGAGAGCATAATAAATCCACAACTGCTGTCTTGGTGTGTGTTGCGGCCAGGCTTACACAACGTTACGCTGTGTCGCATAATGGACCCCAGAAGCAGAGAGGCAGAGTGTGCGTTTCAAAAATAATCTTTATTACACAAAACAATGGCACTGGGGGGAACAGCCGGGGCCACGAACTAAAGTCCAAAGAATAAAACAACACACAACAACATGAGATAAATCCAAAGGGCAACAATACAAAGTAACAACATCAAAAGCAGGACACAAGGTCACTAAAATAATATTGTCTGGCAGTGATTGCAAACAAGGTGCTCTGTGTGAAGGGGGATTGATCTATAAATTGGTGGTAGATAGTATCAGTATAAGATCACTACTAGAGGGATGACATAGAGATTTTCACGGTCACAAAACTATTGTTTTTGTTACCTTTACAATTTTAGGAGAACTTTGAGGGCAAAGTATTGCAATGAGTAGTCGTAGATCGTGGCCAGTTTGTTCACTTGTGTACTATTTCCTGTGTTTGGATCAAACAAATAAGAGAAGAACGCAGCAGTCCAGTATTGTTCCAATGTCCAACACATGTAATCAATATCATCCACAGATGGTCATTAATGGCAACATACGCCTGATTGGAACATGCCCACTAAAATACTCTGTGAAATAGTTATGTTTTAGCTATGTTTTAGCTATTTAGTTATGTTTTAGAGATACTCAAAATAAAAGTATGTTGACAGAAATATTACAGTAATTATATTTTTATAAGTATAGTTTTATTTTGCAGTGGTGTGTGACTGCACTGTCATACTGAACTGATGCATTGTGTGTGTGTGTGTGTGTGTGTGTGTGTATATACGTCTATATGTATGTATATGCAGTATGTATATGTATGAGTGTATGTATGTGTGAATATATAAATGTATGTGTATATATGTATATACTGTATATGTATATATGTATAATGTGTACATATAAATGTGTATATACGTATATGTATGTGTGTATATATACAGTATATATGTATATGTAAGTGTGTATATATGCATGCATGTGTATGTATATATATATATATATATATATGTACAGTATGTGTGTATGTATATACTGTATATGTACAGTATGTGTGTATGTATATGTATATATGTATAATGTGTACATATAAAGGTGTATATACGTATATGTATGTGTGTATATATACAGTATATATGTATATGTAAGTGTGTATATATGCATGCATGTGTATGTATATATATATATATATATATATATATATATATATATGTACAGTATGTGTGTATGTATATACTGTATATGTACAGTATGTGTGTATGTATATGTATATATGTATAATGTGTACATATAAATGTGTATATACGTATATGTATGTGTGTATATATACAGTATATATGTATGTGTGTGTATATATGCATTCATGTGTATGTATATATATATGTACAGTATGTGTGTATGTATATATATGTACAGTATGTGTGTATGTATATATATATATGTACAGTATGTGTGTATGTATATATATGTACAGTATATGTGTATGTATATATATATATGTACAGTATGTGTGTATATAGTGTATGTATATGGGTGAGGCAAGGTGTGGTTAGTCCCCCTAGACTTGTGTTTTCTCTCAGCATCTACCTGATGTCTCTTTATCTGAAAGCAAGCAGAGAGACTTCTGTTCTGTCCGTGTTTGTGTCTTTCCTTGCCTCCGTCGCCAACTGCTTGCTTTTGTAGGTTTCTCTTTCATGTGTCAAATGTTTTAAAGTCCTACTGAAAGCCACTACTAGCGACCACGCAGTCTGATAGTTTATATATCAATGATGAAATCTGAACATTGCAACACATGCCAATACGGCCGGGTTAACTTATAAAGTGACATTTGACATTTCCCGCTAAACTTCCGCTTGAAAACGCCTTTGGATGATGACGTATGCGCGAGACGTAGCCAGTGAAACAGGAGTATCGGTAGCCCATTGAATACAATACAAAATAGCTCTGTTTTCATTTCATAATTCCACAGTATTCTGGACATCTGTGTTGGTGAATCTTTTGCAATTTGTTTAATGAACAATGAAGACTGCAAAGAAGAAAGCTGTAGGTGGGATCGGTGTATTAGCGGATGGCTGCAGCAACACAACAAGGAGGGCTTACTTGGATAGCAGACGCGCTATCCGATGCTAGCCGACGACCGCATCGGTGATCGGGTGAAGTCCTTCGTCGCGCCGTCGATCGCTGGAACGCAGGTGAGCACGGGTGTTGATGAGCAGATGAGGGCTGGCTGGCGTAGGTGGAGCGCTAATGTTTTTATCATAGCTCTGATGAGGTCCCGTAGCTAAGTTAGCTTCAATGGCGTCGTTAGCAACAGCATTGCTAGGCTTCGACAGGCGGCACAGCATTAACCGTGTGGTTACATGTCCAGAGTTTGGTTCAGTGTCTCCTGATAGTAGTATTGTTGATCTTCTGTCTATCCTTCCAGTCAGGGGCTTATTTCTTTTGTTTCTATCTGCATTTCAGCACGATGCTATCACGTTAGCTCCGTAGCTAAAGTGCTTCACCGATGTATTGTCGTGGAGATAAAAGTCACTGTGAATGTCCATTTTGCGTTCTGGACTCTCATTTTCAAGAGGATATAGTATCCCATGTGATTTAAAATACAAATCCGTGATCCACAATAGAAAAAGGAGAAAGTGTGGAATCCAATGAGCCAGCTTGTACCTAAGTTACGGTCAGAGCGAAAAAAGATACGTCCTGCACTGCACTCTAGTCCTTCACTCTCACGTTTCCTCATCCACGAATCTTTCATCCTGGCCCAAATTAATGGGGTAATCGTCGCTTTCTCGGTCCGAATCTCTCTCGCTGCTGGTGTAAACAATGGGGAAATGTGAGAAGCTTTTCAACCTGTGACGTCACGCTACTTTCAACCTGTGATGTCACGCTACTTTCAAGCTGTGACGTCACGCTACTTCCGCTACAAGCAAGGCTTTTTTATCAGCCACCAAAAGTTGCGAACTTTATCGTGGATGTTCTCTACTAAATCCTTTCAGCAAAAATATGTCAATATCGCGAAATGATCAAGTATGACACATAGAATGGATCTGCTATCCCCGTTTGAATAAAAACATTTCATTTCAGTAGGTCTTTAATATAACTTCTCTTGTAAATTGGCGCGGTATGAATATAAGCCACTTTGATTAGTCAGCGTATATTTTAAATTCTGTGTTGTAAAACTATTGCATTCAACAAGTGCTCACCACACTCCTTTAATATTACACTTTATGAATTGGGATTATCAACACATAATTGGGAAAGGAGAGGGAAGTGCGTTTAGTCTGCTATTAGCTTTTAATTGTGAAAGGAATGATGCAATTAGGATGTAGGCCATGAGAGAGGACGGTGCAACCTTCACTTCTTCTGTTCTGCAGCAAGGCAGGAGAGGGCGACCCATTTAATGAGAGAATTTCTTAGCCCGAGTATCTCTAAGTGCCACTTTTGCTTCCCTTTGAGTGCTTTATTTTCCCTATTTATGGAGGGATTTTCATAATGTGCACGCATGCGTGTTACTATTTAGAAAAATAGCCATGTCCTTAAAACAAAGAGGTAATTTGTCTGTGCGTGTGAGATAATATTGTCTGGGGAACTCAGCAATTGGCTTGTGAAAGTGAGGGAAGGTGTTCATTTCAAGTGTGGATATTCTGCAGTTGACTTTTAACAAGGTGATTGCAGGCTGCAGTTCATTAGGCGCACCTGCAGTGGGATGAGAGACAATATGGACGCCGTGTCACGTAAATATTTCTGCAGTCTGGCCAAGACCACGTCATGAATGCACTCACCGTGTTGCAGTCTGGCCAAGACCACGTCATGAATGCACTCACCGTGTTGCAGTCTGGCCAAGACCACGTCATGAATGCACTCACCGTGTTGCAGTCTGGCCAAGACCACGTCATGAATGCACTCACCGTGTTGCAGTCTGGCCAAGACCACCTCATGAATGCACTCACCGTGTTGCAGTCTGGCCAAGACCACCTCATGAATGCACTCACCGTGTTGCAGTCTGGCCAAGACCACGTCATGAATGCACTAACCGTGTTGCAGTCTGGCCAAGACCACGTCATGAATGCACTCACCGTGTTGCAGTCTGGCCAAGACCACGTCATGAATGCACTCACCGTGTTGCAGTCTGGCCAAGACCACGTCATGAATGCACTCACCGTGTTGCAGTCTGGCCAAGACCACGTCATGAATGCACTCACCGTGTTGCAGTCTGGCCAAGACCACGTCATGAATGCACTCACCGTGTTGCAGTCTGGCCAAGACCACGTCATGAATGCACTCACCGTGTTGCAGTCTGGCCAAGACCACGTCATGAATGCACTCACCATGTTGCAGTCTGGCCAAGACCACGTCATGAATGCACTCACCGTGTTGCAGTCTGGCCAAGACCACGTCATGAATGCACTCACCTTGTTGCAGTCTGGCCAAGACCACGTCATGAATGCACTCACCGTGTTGCAGTCTGGCCAAGACCACGTCATGAATGCACTCACCTTGTTGCAGTCTGGCCAAGACCACGTCATGAATGCACTCACCGTGTTGCAGTCTGGCCAAGACCACGTCATGAATGCACTCACCGTGTTGCAGTCTGGCCAAGACCACCTCATGAATGCACTCACCGTGTTGCAGTCTGGCCAAGACCACGTCATGAATGCACTCACCGTGTTGCAGTCTGGCCAAGACCACGTCATGAATGCACTCACCGTGTTGCAGTCTGGCCAAGACCACGTCATGAATGCACTCACCGTGTTGCAGTCTGGCCAAGACCACGTCATGAATGCACTCACCGTGTTGCAGTCTGGCCAAGACCACGTCATGAATGCACTCACCGTGTTGCAGTCTGGCCAAGACCACGTCATGAATGCACTCACCATGTTGCAGTCTGGCCAAGACCACGTCATGAATGCACTCACCGTGTTGCAGTCTGGCCAAGACCACGTCATGAATGCACTCACCTTGTTGCAGTCTGGCCAAGACCACGTCATGAATGCACTCACCGTGTTGCAGTCTGGCCAAGACCACGTCATGAATGCACTCACCTTGTTGCAGTCTGGCCAAGACCACGTCATGAATGCACTCACCGTGTTGCAGTCTGGCCAAGACCACGTCATGAATGCACTCACCGTGTTGCAGTCTGGCCAAGACCACCTCATGAATGCACTCACCGTGTTGCAGTCTGGCCAAGACCACGTCATGAATGCACTCACCGTGTTGCAGTCTGGCCAAGACCACGTCATGAATGCACTCACCGTGTTGCAGTCTGGCCAAGACCACGTCATGAATGCACTCACCGTGCTTCAATGGAATCGCCTTTCTTTGCATTTCAAAGCATCTTTTGTGGCGGCCAGCCACAAATACATTTGATGCTAACTGTTTGCCCTCGGTCTGAGACACATTGTAATGCACCTGGTCTGCCAGAGGATAAAAAGACATAGCAGGAAGTAACCCCTAACCCTAACTCTAACCCTAAATAGCTCAAATGCTTGCTCAAAGCCTAGCCTAGCTTACCTAGATGAAGCTATACATAGATCAGGCCGTTAGAGTTTGGACAAACTTCTTCTGATCACACAAACTGATCTCTGAGACGGGCCAACACACCTATGACGATAGGGTATGATATTGGTTAAATAAACAAGTTAAAGCTGCTAGCCGCCAAAGCTATCAACGCCAACAGTTTTCAGTTGGCTGCTTAGCAACTATGACACACACTACACAACAACATGCTTAGCAACTATGACACACACTACACAACAACATGCTTAGCAACTATGACACACACTACACAACAACATGCTTAGCAACTATGACACACACTACACAACAACATGCTTAGCAACTATGACACACACTACACAACAACATGCTTAGCAACTATGACACACACTACACAACAACATGCTTAGCAACTATGACACACACTACACAACAACATGCTTAGCAACTATGACACACACTACACAACAACATGCTTAGCAACTATGACACACACTACACAACAACATGCTTAGCAACTATGACACACACTACACAACAACATTTCCAGCCCGAAACGTCCGACTCACAGATCGAAGTTTAGGAAATAGATGGCCCGAATACGACAATGTTGGTGCCAACGATACACAACTTACAATTGGTTAACAGTGGTCTACAATCGAATATTGAAAGTCTAAAAGCACAGAATAACAGCAAGAGAAAATATTTATATATAATATCATATATTTCTGTGATGATGTAAGGAAGTTCAAAGAGTAAATGATGGTTCTCAGAGAAAAAGCAGAGCTGTGAGACAGGAGCTGAAGGTTGTGCAAGAGGAGAAGACAGAATTGCACCAACAGTTGAATGCCAGACAACACATACGGGTAGAATACCAAAGAGACGATGGATCAGCATACACCAGAGAATATCACTCCCAGATCTACGCCAGAGCAGTTGACAAGTGAGGAGAACCAGATGAGCAACAAGTGGTTAACTTTCAGCAATCAAAAGATGTTGTCGATATTCAAATATATCAACGTTCAATGTTCTATCTCCACTTCTGTAAACATGTAATAATCACTTATTCTTCTCTTCTTTGATACTTAGTTCCATCAGTTTTGGCAGATTGGATGAAATGATAATACTTGTAAGAAACTTACTTTATTTGTCGCCATGGAGTGATTTAGAAATAACTAGTAGGCGCGCCGTCATGTCCGTTAGTGTTAGTGTTATCTGCACCCCCAGGAACTTGGTGCTGCTTACCATCTCCACTGCTGTGCCGTTGATGAAGAGGGGAGTGTGGCTGGACTGGTGCTTCCTGAAGTCGACGATGATCTCCTTGGTCTTGTCGACGTACAGGACCAGGTTGTTGGTTCTGCACCAGTCAACCAGATGTTTCACCTCCTCCCTGTAGTCCATGTGGACCTGGCACAGCAGTCATGGGTCATCAACGTGAACAGCAGTGGACTCAGGACGCAGCCCTGGGGGGAGCCGGTGCTCAGGGAGATGGCACTGGAGGTGTTGTTGCCCACTCTCACAGACTGGGGTCTGTCTGGGAGGAAGTCAAGCAGTCAGTGGCATAGGGTACCACAGGGGCTTACTTAGTACTGAACAGGCTCCAGCACCCCCGCCACCCCGGAAGGGACAAGCGGTAGAAAATGGATGGATGGATGAATCCAAGGGGGGCCAGTTTGCTCACCAGTGTTGCAGGATGATGGTGTTGAACGCCGAGCTGAAGTCCAGAAACAACATCCGCACGTGTGTGTCCTTTCCTTCCAGATGTTCTAAGCTCAGGTGGAGTGCAGACGAGATGGCGTCGTTTGTAATGACAAACAAAAATACTAAATAACTTTCAGGGCAAAAAATGTTGTTCAAATTTGAAAAAAATAATAATAATTGTGATATTATTAGATCACATGATATGAAAAAAACAATCGTGATCTTTTTTTGCCATATTGCCCTCCTCTAATTGGCAGTGTAATGTCTTGTAAGTGTTGTACATTATTGTGGTCTACACAACCACAATGACATGTCTACATATGTGGAGGTTAAACATTCAGTACTTTGCCAATAATGAGGATTCTGAACAGTACTTTGCCAATAAAGAGGATTCTGATGAGCAAACTGACAAACCCTTCATCAGAGTGCCAAACATCAATGAAAGCCTTCTCTTACCTGAACAAAAGAGTATTTACCTTTTGTCAATTGTAGTCCCAGGTGTGTTTGAGACAATATTTGAGAAAAGATTGGCAGGTGCCCTCAACATGTTCTGACCATGTGAGAATGAAGCAACATCACAGGACAAAGTTCAGGTCTGGAGAAGACCATGGGACAGTTTGGCCCTCTGCACCACATCTAGACCATGGAACAGTTTGGCCCTCTGCACCACATCCAGACCATGGAACAGTTTGGCCCACTGCACCACATCTAGACCATGGAACAGTTTGGCCCTCTGCACCACATCTAGACCATGGAACAGTTTGGCCCACTGCACCACATCTAGACCATGGAACAGTTTGGCCCTCTGCACCACATCTAGACCATGGAACAGTTTGGCCCTCTGCACCACATCTAGACCATGGAACAGTTTGGCTCTCTGCACCACATCTAGAACATGGAACAGTTTGGCCCTCTGCACCACATCTAGACCATGGAACAGTTTGGCCCTCTGCACCACATCTAGACCATGGAACAGTTTGGCCCTCTGCACCACATCTAGACCATGGAACAGTTTAGCCCTCTGCACCACATCTAGACCATGGAACAGTTTGGCCCTCTGCACCACATCTAGACCATGGAACAGTTTGGCCCTCTGCACCACATCTAGACCATGGAACAGTTTGGCCCTCTGCACCACATCTAGACCATGGAACAGTTTGGCCCTCTGCACCACATCTAGACCATGGAACAGTTTGGCCCTCTGCACCACATCTGGCAGCCAAATCACATTACTTCTAGCTCCTTGCCTTTAACAAGGTGCTGGTCGTGTTCCTCTGGCCAAACAAGGGAGGAACATGTCAGGAGACCAAGTAGCAAACAGGAGAGGAACATGTCAGGAGACCAAGTAGCAAACAGTAGAGGAACATGTCAGGAGACCAAGTAGCAAACAGGAGAGGAACATGTCAGGAGACCAAGTAGCAAACAGGAGAGGAACATGTCAGGAGACCAAGTAGCAAACAGGAGAGGAACATGTCAGGAGACCAAGTAGCAAACAGGAGAGGAACATGTCAGGAGACCAAGTAGCAAACAGGAGAGGAACATGTCAGGAGACCAAGTAGCAAACAGGAGAGGAACATGTCAGGAGACCAAGTAGCAAACAGGAGAGGAACATGTCAGGAGACCAAGTAGCAAACAGGAGAGGAACATGTCAGGAGACCAAGTAGCAAACAGGAGAGGAACATGTCAGGAGACCAAGTAGGAAACAGGAGAGGAACATGTCAGGAGACCAAGTAGGAAACAGGAGAGGAACATGTCAGGAGACCAAGTAGCAAACAGGAGAGGAACATGTCAGGAGACCAAGTAGCAAACAGGAGAGGAACATGTCAGGAGACCAAGTAGCAAACAGGAGAGGAACATGTCAGGAGACCAAGTAGCAAACAGGAGAGGAACATGTCAGGAGACCAAGTAGCAAACAGGAGAGGAACATGTCAGGAGACCAAGTAGCAAACAGGAGAGGAACATGTCAGGAGACCAAGTAGCAAACAGGAGAGGAACATGTCAGGAGACCAAGTAGCAAACAGGAGAGGAACATGTCAGGAGACCAAGTAGCAAACAGGAGAGGAACATGTCAGGAGACCAAGTAGCAAACAGGAGAGGAACATGTCAGGAGACCAAGTAGCAAACAGGAGAGGAACATGTCAGGAGACCAAGTAGCAAACAGGAGAGGAACATGTCAGGAGACCAAGTAGCAAACAGGAGAGGAACATGTCAGGAGACCAAGTAGCAAACAGGAGAGGAACATGTCAGGAGACCAAGTAGCAAACAGGAGAGGAACATGTCAGGAGACCAAGTAGCAAACAGGAGAGGAACATGTCAGGAGACCAAGTAGCAAACAGGAGAGGAACATGTCAGGAGACCAAGTAGCAAACAGGAGAGGAACATGTCAGGAGACCAAGTAGCAAACAGGAGAGGAACATGTCAGGAGACCAAGTAGCAAACAGGAGAGGAACATGTCAGGAGACCAAGTAGCAAACAGGAGAGGAACATGTCAGGAGACCAAGTAGCAAACAGGGTGTTAACCAATGCTCAGTGAGCTCCTCTGCTTACCATTACGCACAGCACGCACCTTTTAACCTCGTTAGCACGCCGCCTCTTCCCTCTTCGCTGTGGCTCAGCTGCTAGATTCACAGAGATTTACCAGCCTGTAATTAAAATGTGAATTTCGTTCAGGTAATCTGGCAGAGGTGAGGGAAGCAGGATAATGGAAGTGATGGTGGTTAGCTAGCACACTTTAGTGGCACATTCTTCACACACCTTGTTCAAACATGACTTAAAACAGGCTTATCTTCTAAAAGGTTAATGAGGAGCGACTGACTGTGCCTGCGACACACACACACACACACACACACACACACACACACACACACACACACACACACACACACACACACACACACACACACACACACACACACACACACACACACACACACACACACACACACACACACACACACGCAGGATAAGCTTGAGGCATCACATGATAGAATCCTCATTTCCAATGACATCCTCAAACCATTTAATTACTTTTACTTTTGATAAAACTCACAAGAATCAGCAGACTCCAGATTTCAATCTCTCTCTTTTGCGTCTATCTCTCCTCAGTGTGGTGTTCCAGGGGTGGAGAATAACTACCTCTCCTCAGTGTGGTGTTCCAGGGGTGGAGAATAACTATCTCCACTCAGTGTGGTGTTCCAGGGGTGGAGAATAACTATCTCTCCTCAGTGTGGTGTTCCAGGGGTGGAGAATAACTATCTCTCCTCAGTGTGGTGTTCCAGGGGTGGAGAATAACTATCTCTCCTCAGTGTGGTGTTCCAGGGGTGGAGAATAACTATCTCTCCTCAGTGTGGTGTTCCAGGGGTGGAGAATAACTATCTCTCCTCAGTGTGGTGTTCCAGGGGTGGAGAATAACTATCTCCACTCAGTGTGGTGTTCCAGGGGTGGAGAATAACTATCTCCACTCAGTGTGGTGTTCCAGGGGTGGAGAATAACTATCTCTCCTCAGTGTGGTGTTCCAGGGGTGGAGAATAACTATCTCCACTATATGGACACACACCCACACTCCTAAAACCCCCAATTCTGTCTCTACAACAGTTTTAGAAGTCATACCTTAGTTTGCAGTATTATAAGTCATGTTTTGACAAGTATTATTTTCATCCTGTGTTGTTCTTCCTAATGTTACCTATTGAGGTGTAACACGTTGATTACCCCCCACATAATGTCACATGTAACATAATGTTACCTATTGAGGTGTAACACGTTGATTACCCCCCACATAATGTCACATGTAACATTTATCCTTTGTATAATCTGACTTTTGATAATCCTTCCAATGTTTACTATAATAATAATAATATTATTATTATTATGTATTCTTCCTAATGTTACCTATTGAGGTGTAACACGTTGATTACCCCCCACATAAAGTCACATGGTAAGATTCTACCTGCATTCTACTTTGTATAGTCTGACTTTTCTACTGCTTTTGATAATCCTTCCAATGTTTACTAGCATGAGTTGGTCTTTTAGACAATATCTCTTTGTTGGGTGCATTCTTCACATAATAGTGTTAGCGTTAGCACTGTAGCATAGTGCTTAGTGCTGCTGTCTGCACATGAATAATGCTGGCCCAGTGACTGCTGCATATCCTGCACATGCACGTGTTGTGGATTTATGGTGATGCCACCCTGCTTTCATTGTACTGCACGGGGTCCGGTATCTGGGTCCACACCTTGTTTGCCACCTGCAGGTCTTATCTGCAACACAGGCTGCTTGGCAGGAGGTGAGGAAGGAGGTGAGGCCCACACACACTGGACACATTAGAAGGAGGTGAGGCCCACACCCACACACACGACACTATAGAAGGAGGTGAGGCCCACACCCACACACACGACACTATAGAAGGAGGTGAGGCCCACACCCACACACACGACACTATAGAAGGAGGTGAGGCCCACACACACGACACTATAGAAGGAGGTGAGGCCCACACCCACACACACGACACTATAGAAGGAGGTGAGGCCCACACACACTGGACACATTAGAAGGAGGTGAGGCCCACACACACTGGACACATTAGAAGGAGGTGAGGCCCACACACACTGGACACATTAGAAGGAGGTGAGGCCCACACACACTGGACACATTAGAAGGAGGTGAGGCCCACACACACTGGACACATTAGAAGGAGGTGAGGCCCACACACACTGGACACTATAGAAGGAGGTGAGGCCCACACACACACACACGACACTATAGAAGGAGGTGAGGCCCACACCCACACACACGACACTATAGAAGGAGGTGAGGCCCACACCCACACACACGACACTATAGAAGGAGGTGAGGCCCACACCCACACACACGACACTATAGAAGGAGGTGAGGCCCACACCCAAACACACGACACTATAGAAGGAGGTGAGGCCCACACCCACACACACGACACTATAGAAGGAGGTGAGGCCCACACCCACACACACGACACTATAGAAGGAGGTGAGGCCCACACCCACACACACGACACTATAGAAGGAGGTGAGGCCCACACCCACACACACGACACTATAGAAGGAGGTGAGGCCCACACCCACACACACGACACTATAGAAGGAGGTGAGGCCCACACCCAAACACACGACACTATAGAAGGAGGTGAGGCCCACACCCACACACACGACACTATAGAAGGAGGTGAGGCCCACACCCACACACACGACACTATAGAAGGAGGTGAGGCCCACACCCACACACACGACACTATAGAAGGAGGTGAGGCCCACACCCACACACACGACACTATAGAAGGAGGTGAGGCCCACACCCACACACACGACACTATAGAAGGAGGTGAGGCCCACACCCACACACACGACACTATAGAAGGAGGTGAGGCCCACACCCACACACACGACACTATAGAAGGAGGTGAGGCCCACACCCACACACACGACACTATAGAAGGAGGTGAGGCCCACACCCACACACACGACACTATAGAAGGAGGTGAGGCCCACACCCACACACACGACACTATAGAAGGAGGTGAGGCCCACACCCAAACACACGACACTATAGAAGGAGGTGAGGCCCACACCCACACACACGACACTATAGAAGGAGGTGAGGCCCACACCCACACACACGACACTATAGAAGGAGGTGAGGCCCACACCCACACACACGACACTATAGAAGGAGGTGAGGCCCACACCCACACACACGACACTATAGAAGGAGGTGAGGAAGGAGGTGAGGCCCACACACACTGGACACTATAGAAGGAGGTGAGGCCCACACACACACACACGACACTATAGAAGGAGGTGAGGCCCACACCCACACACACGACACTATAGAAGGAGGTGAGGCCCACACCCACACACACGACACTATAGAAGGAGGTGAGGCCCACACCCACACACACGACACTATAGAAGGAGGTGAGGCCCACACCCAAACACACGACACTATAGAAGGAGGTGAGGCCCACACCCACACACACGACACTATAGAAGGAGGTGAGGCCCACACCCACACACACGACACTATAGAAGGAGGTGAGGCCCACACCCACACACACGACACTATAGAAGGAGGTGAGGCCCACACCCACACACACGACACTATAGAAGGAGGTGAGGCCCACACCCACACACACGACACTATAGAAGGAGGTGAGGCCCACACCCAAACACACGACACTATAGAAGGAGGTGAGGCCCACACCCACACACACGACACTATAGAAGGAGGTGAGGCCCACACCCACACACACGACACTATAGAAGGAGGTGAGGCCCACACCCACACACACGACACTATAGAAGGAGGTGAGGCCCACACCCACACACACGACACTATAGAAGGAGGTGAGGCCCACACCCACACACACGACACTATAGAAGGAGGTGAGGCCCACACCCACACACACGACACTATAGAAGGAGGTGAGGCCCACACCCACACACACGACACTATAGAAGGAGGTGAGGCCCACACCCACACACACGACACTATAGAAGGAGGTGAGGCCCACACCCACACACACGACACTATAGAAGGAGGTGAGGCCCACACCCACACACACGACACTATAGAAGGAGGTGAGGCCCACACCCAAACACACGACACTATAGAAGGAGGTGAGGCCCACACCCACACACACGACACTATAGAAGGAGGTGAGGCCCACACCCACACACACGACACTATAGAAGGAGGTGAGGCCCACACCCACACACACGACACTATAGAAGGAGGTGAGGCCCACACCCACACACACGACACTATAGAAGGAGGTGAGGCCCACACCCACACACACGACACTATAGAAGGAGGTGAGGCCCACACCCACACACACGACACTATAGAAGGAGGTGAGGCCCACACCCACACACACGACACTATAGAAGGAGGTGAGGCCCACACCCACACACACGACACTATAGAAGGAGGTGAGGCCCACACCCACACACACGACACCATAGAAGGAGGTGAGGCCCACACCCACACACACGACACTATAGAAGGAGGTGAGGCCCACACCCACACACACGACACTATAGAAGGAGGTGAGGCCCACACCCACACACACGACACTATAGAAGGAGGTGAGGCCCACACCCACACACACGACACTATAGAAGGAGGTGAGGCCCACACCCACACACACGACACTATAGAAGGAGGTGAGGCCCACACCCACACACACGACACTATAGAAGGAGGTGAGGCCCACACCCACACACACGACACTATAGAAGGAGGTGAGGCCCACACCCACACACACGACACTATAGAAGGAGGTGAGGCCCACACCCACACACACGACACTATAGAAGGAGGTGAGGCCCACACCCACACACACGACACTATAGAAGGAGGTGAGGCCCACACCCACACACACGACACTATAGAAGGAGGTGAGGCCCACACCCACACACACGACACTATAGAAGGAGGTGAGGCCCACACCCACACACACGACACATTACAATGAAATAGGTATTATTTGTAAGAGCTGCTCACCTGTCCTGGTTTATTTTGAGCTACATTACAATTACCTCCACCAAGCCAGTACTACTTCGCTTTACCTTTGTTGGTTTGCAGCCTGGTGTTGTAGTTGGCAGGATTATGCAAAACTACCTGACCATGAAGTTTAGTGGTGACCACAACGACCTACAACTATTATAGGTGCTAAGTACACATTTGTAGGGGTTAACTTTAAACCTAACCCAGTTTTATTATCAACTTTTGTTGACAACATTGACAGATCACTGCACCACTATTTGACAACTGCACCACTATTTGACAACTGCACCACTATTTGACAACTGCACCACTATTTGACAGCTGCACCACTATTTGACAGCTGCACCACTATTTGACAACTGCACCACTATTTGACAACTGCACCACTATTTGACAGCTGCACCACTATTTGACAGCTGCACCACTATTTGACAACTGCACCACTATTTGACAACTGCACCACTATTTGACAGCTGCACCACTATTTGACAGCTGCACCACTATTTGACAACTGCACCACTATTTGACAACTGCACCACTATTTGACAGCTGCACCACTATTTGACAACTGCACCACTATTTGACAGCTGCACCACTATTTGACAACTGCACCACTATTTGACAACTGCACCACTATTTGACAACTGCACCACTATTTGACAACTGCACCACTATTTGACAGCTGCACCACTATTTGACAGCTGCACCACTATTTGACAGCTGCACCACTATTTGACAGCTGCACCACTATTTGACAACTGCACCACTATTTGACAACTGCACCACTATTTGACAACTGCACCACTATTTGACAACTGCACCACTATTTGACAACTGCACCACTATTTGACAGCTGCACCACTATTTGACAGCTGCACCACTATTTGACAACTGCACCACTATTTGACAACTGCACCACTATTTGACAACTGCACCACTATTTGACAACTGCACCACTATTTGACAACTGCACCACTATTTGACAGCTGCACCACTATTTGACAACTGCACCACTATTTGACAACTGCACCACTATTTGACAGCTGCACCACTATTTGACAGCTGCACCACTATTTGACAGCTGCACCACTATTTGACAGCTGCACATACAGTTGGTGGTACTTGTTCCCCTTTACTCATAAAGACATCCCAATGTGACTGGGTTCAGATCCGAGGGTGGTGTTGTGGTTTCAAGGCACCTGTGATTAAGGACTATGTACTTGCGATTAAGGACTATGTACCTGTGATTAAGGACTATGTACCTGTGATTAAGGACTATGTACCTGTGATTAAGGACTATGTACCTGTGATTAAGGACTATGTACCTGCGATTAAGGACTATGTACCTGTGATTAAGGACTATGTACCTGTGATTAAGGACTATGTACCTGCGATTAAGGACTATGTACCTGTGATTAAGGACTATTTACCTGCGATTAAGGACTATGTACCTGTGATTAAGGACTATTTACCTGCGATTAAGGACTATATACCTGTGATTAAGGACTATGTACCTGCGATTAAGGACTATGTACCTGTGATTAAGGACTATGTAAATCAAATGAGATAGCTTGTTGTTCCAACTCTGTACAGTACAGTGTACAGTATGACAGTAAGTCTGCTTCTTAACATACCTGCCTTCCAAAAACATGACTAATGCTCTTTTTCAAAGCAAAGTTCTGATTGATCAAGAGTGGAAGGAAGGTGTAAAGGTGAGGTAAAGGTGAGGTAAAGGTGAGGTGTAAAGGTGAGGTAAAGGTGAGGTGTAAAGGTGAGGTGCCTCAAGTCAACTTCATAGCTGACATACGCACGTTTCTACATGCTCTTCATCCTTTGGCGACACTTTGATGCCATGCCAGAAACTGATTGATTGATTGATTGAAACTTTTATTAGTAGATTGCACAGTACAGTACATATTCCGTACAATTGACCACTAAATGGTCACACCCCAATAAGTTTTTCAACTTGTTTAAGTCGGGGTCCACTGCTCTAATAAATGTGAAAACTGATATTCAAAGACTTGGTCAATGATGCAATACGGACACGGAGGATTTGTTGGTTGTAGACGTGTTGGATTGTGATGGTCATAACCACCACATGGTAGTGCTAACTTGGAACTGCTATCAAGTGGAGTGTGATGGTCATAACCACCACATGGTAGTGCTAACTTGGAACTGCTATCAAGTGGAGTGTGATGGTCATAACCACCACATGGTAGTGCTAACTTGGAACTGCTATCAAGTGGAGTGTGATGGTCATAACCACCACATGGTAGTGCTAACTTGGAACTGCTATCAAGTGGAGTGTGATGGTCATAACCACCACATGGTAGTGCTAACTTGGAACTGCTATCAAGTGGAGTGTGATGGTCATAACCACCACATGGTAGTGCTAACTTGGAACTGCTATCAAGTGTACAGTATGTGTTGGAGTGTGATGGTCATAACCACCACATGGTAGTGCTAACTTGTAACTGCTATCAAGTGGAGTGTGATGGTCATAACCACCACATGGTAGTGCTAACTTGGAACTGCTATCAAGTGGAGTGTGATGGTCATAACCACCACATGGTAGTGCTAACTTGGAACTGCTATCAAGTGGAGTGTGATGGTCATAACCACCACATGGTAGTGCTAACTTGGAACTGCTATCAAGTGGAGTGTGATGGTCATAACCACCACATGGTAGTGCTAACTTGGAACTGCTATCAAGTGTACAGTATGTGTTGGAGTGTGATGGTCATAACCACCACATGGTAGTGCTAACTTGGAACTGCTATCAAGTGGAGTGTGATGGTCATAACCACCACATGGTAGTGCTAACTTGGAACTGCTATCAAGTGTACAGTATGTGTTGGAGTGTGATGGTCATAACCACCACATGGTAGTGCTAACTTGGAACTGCTATCAAGTGGAGTGTGATGGTCATAATCACCACATGGTAGTGCTAACTTGTAACTGCTATCAAGTGTACAGTACGTGTTGGAGTGTGATGGTCATAACCACCACATGGTAGTGCTAACTTGTAACTGCTATCAAGTGGAGTGTGATGGTCATAACCACCACATGGTAGTGCTAACTTGTAAATGCTATCAAGTGGAGTGTGATGGTCATAACCACCACATGGTAGTGCTAACTTGTAACTGCTATCAAGTGGAGTGTGATGGTCATAACCACCACATGGTAGTGCTAACTTGTAAATGCTATCAAGTGGAGTGTGATGGTCATAACCACCACATGGTAGTGCTAACTTGGAACTGCTATCAAGTGGAGTGTGATGGTCATAACCACCACATGGTAGTGCTAACTTGTAAATGCTATCAAGTGGAGTGTGATGGTCATAACCACCACATGGTAGTGCTAACTTGGAACTGCTATCAAGTGGAGTGTGATGGTCATAACCACCACATGGTAGTGCTAACTTGGAACTGCTATCAAGTGTACAGTATGTGTTGGAGTGTGATGGTCATAACCACCACATGGTAGTGCTAACTTGTAACTGCTATCAAGTGTACAGTATGTGTTGGAGTGTGATGGTCATAACCACCACATGGTAGTGCTAACTTGTACTTGCTGCTTTTTGTTTGAACCAGAGTTCTTACTTCAATATGATTTCTGGCCACCTGTGTTGGCGACTAATTTAAGAGCATTTGACCCCTCTTCATTGTATTTTTCAAAAAAGCGACAAGTGTAGCATTTTTTTCTAATGTTATTGGACACGTTTGGAGATTCTGACACTAAGCACACATCACTTTTTTAACAAGTGGTGTGACATCAACTTATTTTGCAGGGATATTCCACATTGTGTCTTGCTGCTGAGTCATGGTGCTAACATGGTGCAGGCTGGTAATCTTTTGCCATCCTACCAGAGAGGAGAAACTCTCTTGGTGTCTCTTGGACTTGATTTTGCACATCTGTGGTTGTGCTGGCAAGGCTGTGTTCCCTGGCCCAGGTTTCAGAGATGAATAGCCCCTTGCTTTCAGCCCACTAAGTTATCCAGCCAATCATAAATCACTGACACCAAAATGACAATCATTGGGCAAAGTTGAGGGGTGAAAGTAGGCCTCTAGCTGTGGCGTCTAGTCAATAAATAGAACAGACAAAAGGCCATTTCAGGATGTCACACAGATATTCTTTAAAATGGTGCTAACATGAATACCCTCCATAGAAATGTTCCATGTTCTGATCACTGACATTCAAGTGGTGTATTAATAATTAATTACCCCCAAAGTCTCAATGCCTACTGAGTGTTTCTACATTTTGGTGGTGGGGGCTGCACTCTGCATGTAAAACAAGTCCCCCAACACACGGCATGATTTAATGAACTTAATGAGGTTTTCTCATTTCAGAGTCAAATAGACTTGTTCCTGTCCTTGCCATGGATTAGAGCCAGGCTATCAAATCCAGAGCCAAGAGAGACTCAACATGTTATCAGTCCTATCTGCTGCAGTTCTGGCCTACATTCATTGAAGCAAGCTCCTATTTTTGTCTCGGAGTGAGCCTAAGGCAGGATTTCAACCTCCACTTAAAGTCCTCTTAGGGATGGAGAATAGGGAATAAAAGCAGGAGCATAAACGTGTCGGAACAAAAGCCAATAATCTTAAATAATGGCTTTGATATTCAATGGACAAGAATGTGTGTGTGAAGTGCACAAGAATGTGTGTGTGAAGTGCACAAGAATGTGTGTGTGAAGTGCACAAGAATGTGTGTGTGAAGTGCACAAGAATGTGTGTGTGAAGTGCACAAGAATGTGTGTGTGAAGTGCACAAGAATGTGTGTGTGAAGTGCACAAGAATGTGTGTGTGAAGTGCACAAGAATGTGTGTGTGAAGTGCACAAGAATGTGTGTGTGAAGTGCACAAGAATGTGTGTGTGAAGTGCTACACGCTGACTCACCACCAACATGGACACACAATATCACTGCACAGGAACTTAACACAACATTGAAACTACATGAAATGTTTACTTGAGATGGTGTCATGTCACTTAGTCCCCTTTCTCTAAATGAGCCTCCTACAGCCCTTGGAAACACCTTCATCAGATCGTGTTGGGACTACCTCACCTGGATGATGCCATTGGAAAGCAGACCTCTCCAGGGGGTGTAGACTAGAGGAGCCTTGGTATCGCACATGCACCAGTCTCAACACACAGTATAGCAGACCTCTCCAGGGTGTGTAGACTAGAGGAGCCTTGGTATCGCACATGCACCAGTCTCAACACACAGTATAGCAGACCTCTCCAGGGTGTGTAGACTAGAGGAGCCTTGGTATCGCACATGCACCAGTCTCAACACACAGTATAGCAGACCTCTCCAGGGGGTGTGTAGACTAGAGGAGCCTTGGTATCGCACATGCACCAGTCTCAACACACAGTATAGCAGACCTCTCCAGGGGGTGTGTAGACTAGAGGAGCCTTGGTATCGCACATGCACCAGTCTCAACACACAGTATAGCAGACCTCTCCAGAGGGTGTGTAGACTAGAGGAGCCTTGGTATCGCACATGCACCAGTCTCAACACACAGTATAGCAGACCTCTCCAGGGGGTGTGTAGACTAGAGGAGCTTTGGTATCGCACATGCACCAGTCTCAACACACAGTATAGCAGACCTCTCCAGAGGGTGTGTAGACTAGAGGAGCCTTGGTATCGCACATGCACCAGTCTCAACACACAGTATAGCAGACCTCTCCAGGGGGTGTGTAGACTAGAGGAGCCTTGGTATCGCACATGCACCAGTCTCAACACACAGTATAGCAGACCTCTCCAGGGGGTGTGTAGACTAGAGGAGCCTTGGTATCGCACATGCACCAGTCTCAACACACAGTATAGCAGACCTCTCCAGGGGGTGTGTAGACTAGAGGAGCCTTGGTATCGCACATGCACCAGTCTCAACACACAGTATAGCAGACCTCTCCAGGGGGTGTGTAGACTAGAGGAGCCTTGGTATCGCACATGCACCAGTCTCAACACACAGTATAGCAGACCTCTCCAGGGGGTGTGTAGACTAGAGGAGCCTTGGTATCACACATGCACCTGTCTCAACACACAGTATAGCAGACCTCTCCAGGGGGTGTGTAGACTAGAGGAGCCTTGGTATCGCACATGCACCAGTCTCAACACACAGTATAGCAGACCTCTCCAGAGGGTGTGTAGACTAGAGGAGCCTTGGTATCGCACATGCACCAGTCTCAACACACAGTATAGCAGACCTCTCCAGGGGGTGTGTAGACTAGAGGAGCTTTGGTATCGCACATGCACCAGTCTCAACACACAGTATAGCAGACCTCTCCAGAGGGTGTGTAGACTAGAGGAGCCTTGGTATCGCACATGCACCAGTCTCAACACACAGTATAGCAGACCTCTCCAGGGGGTGTGTAGACTAGAGGAGCCTTGGTATCGCACATGCACCAGTCTCAACACACAGTATAGCAGACCTCTCCAGGGGGTGTGTAGACTAGAGGAGCCTTGGTATCGCACATGCACCAGTCTCAACACACAGTATAGCAGACCTCTCCAGGGGGTGTGTAGACTAGAGGAGCCTTGGTATCGCACATGCATCAGTCTCAACACACAGTATAGAACCTCATAACAACATTCAATAAAAACATAACCACAATTGTAATGAAGAGGAGACTTTATTGGCTTCACAAATGAAAATAACAGAACATTTTAAAGTGCATCAATGTGAGCTTCATGGATCAACTTTGACACGTCACAAGTTTGCTTTCCATCATTCTTTGTCCAAAAATAGTTTTGAAAAAAACTCTTCTCTGGTCTTTTAATGCATCCGCCCTGATACATCCTTGGTAGTACTGTCATGTTGGTAGTAGTGTCATGTTGGTAGTAGTCATGTTGGTAGTAGTGTCATGTTGGTAGTAGTGTCATGTTGGTAGTAGTGTCATGTTGGTAGTAGTGTCATGTTGGTAGTAGTCATGTTGGTAGTAGTGTCATGTTGGTAGTAGTCATGTTGGTAGTAGTGTCATGTTGGTAGTAGTCATGTTGGTAGTAGTGTCATGTTGGTAGTAGTGTCATGTTGGTAGTAGTCATGTTGGTAGTAGTGTCATGTTAGTAGTAGTGTCATGTTGGTAGTAGTGTCATGTTGGTAGTAGTCATGTTGGTAGTAGTGTCATGTTGGTAGTAGTCATGTTGGTAGTAGTCATGTTGGTAGTAGTCATGTTGGTAGTAGTGTCATGTTGGTAGTAGTGTCATGTTGGTAGTAGTGTCATGTTGGTAGTAGTGTCATGTTGGTAGTAGTGTCATGTTGGTAGCACAATCCAAGATGATGTCTTGATGCTGTCTGCTATTTAACATCAACATAGCCATTAGAGACCTGACATGTGTAACATGTGACAATATTACAGCAGACATCACTTCAAACACGTTGTAAGGATGCCTAGTGTGATGTCATAGGTCAACAGGAAAAGGAATTCAGTTATCCGCACTATAATGAAATAGCGCCCCCTAGTGTACGGGAGGCACATGGCGTAAGACCCATAGTCACATTAGAGAGAGTGCTTGGAGACTTGGACTTCACACCGAGGTGTGAAACTACACATAAAGTAACTATTTGAGAAGTCAGACTAATTTAGTGCATGGAAACTAGCCAGCAGATGTCACTCGTCAATAAGCACTATCTCATTTCCCCTCGGGGATCAATAAAGTACCATCTAATCTAATCGAATCTAATCTAATCCCACAAGACAGGACTCTTCAAGCAGGCAGAAATCTCACACCTGAAGTCAGACATAGTTTACTCAATTTTATTGCAAAATTCTTACAAAGTTTGTGAGAAAATGCAAGATTGACAAGTAAATGCTATCTGTGATGTATGAATAAATGTGGAATCACTCCTGCAGACATCACAAATGGAACACTTTTGTTAAGTATAAATACTTTTGGTTATAAAACGTTGTGATAAATGAAGAACCCATGAAAGTAGAAACGCTATGGACAGCTAAAGGACAAAACAGCACTTGTACTTCTGGTTGAAAGCTCTAAACAGAAAGGTATTGCAAGAAAATGGCATCCATTGTACCCAAAGTATTGTGTGACGAGAAGAAAATTGAAATGCACTTTTCAGTGTTTTACATTCTTCGTGGTCTCTGGTGTGGTAGGAAGCCATACTTTACTTAGTCCTCATCAACACTTTTCAAGGTGTGGTAGGAAGCCATACTTTACTTAGTCCTCATCAACACTTTTCAAGGTGTGGTAGGAAGCCATACTTCACTTAGTCCTCATCAACACTTTTCAAGGTGTGGTAGGAAGCCATACTTCACTTAGTCCTCATCAACACTTTTCAAGGTGTGGTAGGAAGCCATACTTTACTTAGTCCTCATCAACACTTTTCAAGGTGTGGTAGGAAGCCATACTTCACTTAGTCCTCATCAACACTTTTCAAGGTGTGGTAGGAAGCCATACTTCACTTAGTCCTCATCAACACTTTTCAAGGTGTGGTAGGAAGCCATACTTTACTTAGTCCTCATCAACACTTTTCAAGGTGTGGTAGGAAGCCATACTTTACTTAGTCCTCATCAACACTTTTCAAGGTGTGGTAGGAAGCCATACTTCACTTAGTCCTCATCAACACTTTTCAAGGTGTGGTAGGAAGCCATACTTCACTTAGTCCTCATCAACACTTTTCAAGGTGTGGTAGGAAGCCATACTTTACTTAGTCCTCATCAACACTTTTCAAGGTGTGGTAGGAAGCCATACTTCACTTAGTCCTCATCAACACGTTTCAAGGTGTGGTAGGAAGCCATACTTTACTTAGTCCTCATCAACACTTTTCAAGGTGTGGTAGGAAGCCATACTTCACTTAGTCCTCATCAACACTTTTCAAGGTGTGGTAGGAAGCCATACTTCACTTAGTCCTCATCAACACTTTTCAAGGTGTGGTAGGAAGCCATACTTCACTTAGTCCTCATCAACACATTTCAAGGTGTGGTAGGAAGCCATACTTCACTTAGTCCTCATCAACACTTTTCAAGGTGTGGTAGGAAGCCATACTTCACTTAGTCCTCATCAACACTTTTCAAGGTGTGGTAGGAAGCCATACTTTACTTAGTCCTCATCAACACTTTTCAAGGTGTGGTAGGAAGCCATACTTCACTTAGTCCTCATCAACACGTTTCAAGGTGTGGTAGGAAGCCATACTTTACTTAGTCCTCATCAACACTTTTCAAGGTGTGGTAGGAAGCCATACTTCACTTAGTCCTCATCAACACTTTTCAAGGTGTGGTAGGAAGCCATACTTCACTTAGTCCTCATCAACACTTTTCAAGGTGTGGTAGGAAGCCATACTTCACTTAGTCCTCATCAACACATTTCAAGGTGTGGTAGGAAGCCATACTTCACTTAGTCCTCATCAACACTTTTCAAGGTGTGGTAGGAAGCCATACTTCACTTAGTACTCATCAACACTTTTTAAGGTGTGGTAGGAAGCCATACTTTACTTAGTCCTCATCAACACTTTTCAAGGTGTGGTAGGAAGCCATACTTCACTTAGTCCTCATCAACACTTTTCAAGGTGTGGTAGGAAGCCATACTTCACTTAGTCCTCATCAACACTTTTCAAGGTGTGGTAGGAAGCCATACTTCACTTAGTCCTCATCAACACTTTTCAAGGTGTGGTAGGAAGCCATACTTGACTTAGTCCTCATGAACACATTTCAAGACCTGGAGGAGCACAAGATTCTATCAAAGACCACAAGTGTTTGTTCCTCCATGGCAGGAGATGTCCTCGCTGTTGCTGCATCGGCTTTCTTTCAGAAGAGAATTAGCTCAACTTCTAACACAACTGCACTGAAGACCAAACATTGTGACCAAGTCTTTCAGGCAGTGGTGTGGCCTTTAAGACACCTTGGTCCTTCAAAAGTCTTTCAGGCAGTGGTGTGGCCTTCAAAGACACCTTGGTCCTTCAAAAGATGATCCCAGGCAGTGGTGTGGCCTTTAAGACACCTTGGTCCTTCAAAAGTCTTTCAGGCAGTGGTGTGGCCTTCAAAGACACATTGGTCCTTCAAAAGTCTTTCAGGCAGTGGTGTGGCCTTCAAAGACACCTTGGTCCTTCAAAAGATGATCCCAGGCAGTGGTGTGGCCTTTAAGACACCTTGGTCCTTCAAAAGTCTTTCAGGCAGTGGTGTGGCCTTCAAAGACACATTGGTCCTTCAAAAGTCTTTCAGGCAGTGGTGTGGCCTTCAAAGACACCTTGGTCCTTCAAAAGATGATCCCAGGCAGTGGTGTGGCCTTCAAAGACACATTGGTCCTTCAAAAGTATTTCAGGCAGTGGTGTGGCCTTCAAAGACACACTGGTCCTTCAAAAGTCTTTCAGGCAGTGGTGTGGCCTTCAAAGACACATTGGTCCTTCAAAAGTCTTTCAGGCAGTGGTGTGGCCTTCAAAGACACACTGGTCCTTCAAAAGTCTTTCAGGCAGTGGTGTGGCCTTCAAAGACACCTTGGTCCTTCAAAAGTCTTTCAGGCAGTGGTGTGGCCTTCAAAGACACCTTGGTCCTTCAAAAGATGATCCCAGGCAGTGGTGTGGCCTTCAAAGACACCTTGGTCCTTCAAAAGATGATCCCAGGCAGTGGTGTGGCCTTCAAAGACACCTTGGTCCTTCAAAAGATGATCCCAGGCAGTGGTGTGGCCTTCAAAGACACCTTGGTCCTTCAAAAGATGATCCCAGGCAGTGGTGTGGCCTTCAAAGACACCTTGGTCCTTCAAAAGATGATCCCAGGCAGTGGTGTGGCCTTCAAAGACACCTTGGTCCTTCAAAAGTCTTTCAGGCAGTGGTGTGGCCTTCAAAGACACCTTGGTCCTTCAAAAGATGATCCCAGGCAGTGGTGTGGCCTTCAAAGACACCTTGGTCCTTCAAAAGATGATCCCAGGCAGTGGTGTGGCCTTCAAAGACACCTTGGTCCTTCAAAAGTCTTTCAGGCAGTGGTGTGGCCTTCAAAGACACCTTGGTCCTTCAAAAGATGATCCCAGGCAGTGGTGTGGCCTTCAAAGACACCTTGGTCCTTCAAAAGATGATCCTGTCTAATGGAGGCCATGGTTTGTGAGATTACTTTGAAGATCTTTATAGTATTTAACATCAGTACACACTACAATGAATATATAGTACATGTGTAATGAAGTATATATAGTATTTAACATCAGTACACACTACAATGAATATATAGTACATGTGTAATGAAGTATATATTGTATTTAACATCAGTACACACTACAATGAATATATAGTACATGTGTAATGAAGTATATATAGTATTTAACATCACTACACGCTACAATGGATATATAGTACATGTGTAATGAAGTATATATAGTACATCCAAAAATGATGCAGAACCATGCCTGTGCGCGCACACACACGACGTACAACAAAGCTCTGTCTGTCCACTTACATACTGACATGGTGTAAACATGTTGTCCCTTCACATACGTTGTTTGTGTGTCCATTCACGTCCAAACAAGATGTGAGCATATGTTTATTATTTACAGCACATCAAATTAGTTTGTCCCTTCACACACAATGCTGGATGAGGTGTGCCTCTGTGCTGCAGCTGCCTGTCAGGCGGACTATCTGCCCATCAATCTGAGCGTGTCACCTGCATGTGGTGATAAGGAGCAGCGGGGGGCTGTGGCCCTGACACCTGCAGCTTTATGCCGGCCCCTCCCCCTCAGGGGGGCTTTGTGCCGGCCCCTCCCCCTCAGGGGGGCTTTATGCCGGCCCCTCCCCCTCAGGGGGGCTTTATGCCGGCCCCTCCCCCTCAGGGGGGCTTTGGGCGGACATCTCCTGGCAGCTCATGCTGTCTTTGTGCCAAACAACATAAAGGTGTCTTTGTGCCAAACAAACATAAAGGTGTCTTTGTGCCAAACAAACATAAAGGTGTCTTTGTGCCAAACAAACATAAAGGTGTCTTTGTGCCAAACAAACATAAAGGTGTCTTTGTGCCAAACAAACATAAAGGTGTCTTTGTGCCAAACAAACATAAAGGTGTCTTTGTGCCAAACAAACATAAAGGTGTCTTTGTGCCAAACAAACATAAAGGTGTATCAGTTTGCAGCAGCAGCCCTCAAAACTAGTTTACAATATTCAGCTTCTATTTGACAGTATGGAGGCAGGAGGGTGTACTATGTGACGTGACAAACCTGTAGCTCACTTTGCTTACTTTGGCCAATCCCACTGATGCAGTGGCTAATGGTGGCACACCACCCACAAGGCCTGGCATGCAGGTGACCTCCTGGGAAGACCCGCTTCAAGCAGCAGGTGTGCCCCACGGGCGACTAGTAGTCAAATATATTTTGGTAATGTTTCATCCCAGGAAAAAGAAGAAAAACGGTGCAGACACATAAATGATAGCACAACTGTTTAGGAAGTAAACAAACACACATTGGGCAACACAAAGACCAACTCTGAAGTGTCTGACTAACTCCTGGGAATTTAGTCTCAAAATAGAAGTATTTGGACTGAAAGCCTAGCTTAGCTTGTGGTTAGGATATCTGCTGGGAGAAGTAGTTAACACATTGAGTCACATGATTAAACCTGCTTTTGAAGGGAATACCAGACAGCGCCCCCCCCTGGACCCTTTTTTAGAAGCAGTTTGTTTTGAACAATCACTTGGAATGTACTGGACTTTTTGTCTTTGATGACGTTGTGGGGACTAAAGCAAGATAAGTCATAGGTTGGTACTATAATGGTCAATTACTCGTGTATGGGAGAGAACAGCAACTTTCCAAAATGTCTCCTGAAGGGCTTGACTGTTGCTCACCGCGTTGTTAGCTGCTTGTCAGACAGCCGGAATCTCTCTACTTGTCTGCACCTCTCTACTTGCCTGCACCTCTCTACTTGTCTGCACCTCTCTACTTGTCTGCACCTCTCTACTTGTCTGCACCTCTCTACTTGTCTGCACCTCTCTACTTGTCTGCACCTCTCTACTTGTCTGCACCTCTCTACTTGTCTGCACCTCTCTACTTGTCTGCACCTCTCTACTTGTCTGCACCTCTCTACTTGTCTGCACCTCTCTACTTGTCTGCACCTCTCTACTTGTCTGCACCTCTCTACTTGTCTGCACCTCTCTACTTGCCTGCACCTCTCTACTTGTCTGCACCTCTCTACTTGTCTGCACCTCTCTACTTGTCTGCACCTCTCTACTTGTCTGCACCTCTCTACATGTCTGCACCTCTCTACTTGTCTGCACCTCTCTACTTGTCTGCACCTCTCTACTTGTCTGCACCTCTCTACTTGTCTGCACCTCTCTACTTGTCTGCACCTCTCTACTTGTCTGCACCTCTCTACTTGTCTGCACCTGAAGTGAAGTGAAGTTGTCACGTTGTGTATATATATATATATATATATATATATATATATATATATATATATATATATATATATATATATATATATATATATATATATATATATATATATATATACATATATATATATATATATATATATATCTCTTTATATCAGTTTTGGCCTTGCATAGAAGAGTTTTAACTTGCACTTACAGATGTAGCGACCAACTGTAGTTACTGACAGTGGGTTTCTGAAGTGTTCCTGAGCCCATGTGGTGATATCCTTTACACACTGATGTGGCTTGTTGATGCAGTACAGCCTGAGGGATGGAAGGTCACGGGCTTAGCTGCTTACCTGCAGTGATTTCTCCACATTCTCTGAACCCTTTGATGATATTACGGAGCGTAGATGGTGAAATCCCTCAATTCCTTGCAATAGCTGCTTGAGAAAGGTTGTTCTTAAACTGTTCAACAATTTGCTCAGGCATTTGTTGACAAAGTGGTGACCCTCGCCCCATCCTTGTTTGTGAATGACTGAGCATTTCATGGAATCTACTTTTATACCCAATCATGGCACCCACCTGTTCCCAATTAGCCTGTTCACCTGTGGGATGTTCCAAATAAGTGTTTGATGAGCATTCCTCAACTTTATCAGTATTTATTGCCACCTTTCCCAACTTCTTTGTCACGTGTTGCTGACATCAAATTCTAATGTTAATGATTATTTGCAAAAAAAAAATTTTTATGAGTTTGAACATGAAATATGTTGTCTTTGTAGCATATTCAACTGAATATGGCTTGAAAAGGATTTGCAAATCATTGTATTCCGTTTATATTTACATCTAACACCATTTACCAACTCATATGGAAACGGGGTTTGTAGAAGTAATTATTGTTCTTTATCACTAGTACTATCTCTATTGGTATTAGTATTGCTCCATTTGTAGTGTAATGAATATTTCCTGTTTTTAAAGGTGTGATGGAAAGAAAGGAAAGGTCATAGTAGATGTTTGAACATTTCTCCTGCATGTTGCTAAAGTGCTATCTCGCTGGAGATCTCTGCGTCAGAAAGGCTGCTGAGCGTCAAAGTTTCATTGACAAAGTATTTTCAGTCCTGGAGGAACTCTTACATTCTCATCCATGCTAACTATTAGATTGTCTTACAAAACTTAATAACCAAGACTTTTCAGTCCTGGAGGAACTCTTACATTCTCATCCATGCTAACTATTAGATTGTCTTACAAAACTTAATAACCAAGACTTTTCCGTCCTGGAGGAACTCTTACATTCTCATCCATGCTAACTATTAGATTGTCTTACAAAACTTAATAACCAAGACTGCACATTTTGTGTCCAAGTTTGCACTCGATTCTGTGAACTGATACTGACTTAGGTCCATGTGGCCATAAAACTGCTTAAAACACCCTGGAAGTGGATCTATAAGAGACATGAAGTGAGAAAGGAATTCAAGATGAAAGAAATAGTGGACTCTGAGCGAGTGTTAGGACGGTGACGACACACCTCAAAGAAATACAGCAGAAAGCTTTTATGACTTCTGAATAATCTCATTCCACCTTTTCATTATTTAGGATACTTCTCATTCGGCAAAGAAGGTTTTTCTTTTTGTCTCTCTCACCCTGATCATACCAACCATCCATTTTCCACCGTTTGTCCCTCTCAGGGTTAAGGGGGTGCTGGATCCCATCCCAGCTGCACTCGGGCGGAAAGCAGGGTAGACCTTGGACAAGGAAGGCGGGGTACACCCTAGATAAGGAAGGTGGCGTACACCCTGGACAAGGAAGGTGGTGTACATCCTGGACAAGGAAGGTGGGGTACATCCTGGACAAGGAAGGTGGGGTGGACCCTGGACAAGGAAGGCAGAGCAGACCCTGAACAAGGAAGGCAGGGTGGACCCTGGACAAGGAAGGCAGGGTAGACTCTGGACAAGGAAGGCAGAGCAGACCCTGGACAAGGAAAGCAGAGCAGACCCTGGACAAGGAAGGCAGGGTAGACTCTGGACAAGGAAGGCAGAGCAGACCCTGGACAAGGAAGGCAGGGTAGACTCTGGACAAGGAAGGCAGAGCAGACCCTGGACAAGGAAGGCAGGGTAGACTCTGGACAAGGAAGGCAGAGCAGACCCTGGACAAGGAAGGCAGGGTAGACTCTGGACAAGGAAGGCAGAGCAGACCCTGGACAAGGAAGGCAGGGTAGACTCTGGACAAGGAAGGCAGAGCAGACCCTGGACAAGGAAGGCAGTGTAGACCCTGGACATGGAAGGCAGAGCAGACCCTGGACAAGGAAGGCAGGGTAGACTCTGGACAAGCAAGGCTGGGTGGACTCTGGACAAGCAAGGCAGGGTAGACCCCGGACAAGGAAGGCAGGGTAGACCCTGGACAAGCAAGGCAGGGTAAACTCTGGACAAGCAAGGCAGGGTAGACTCTGGACAAGCAAGGCAGGGTAAACTCTGGACAAGGAAGGCAGGGTAGACTCTGGACAAGCAAGGCAGGGTAGACCCCGGACAAGGAAGGCAGGGTAGACCCCGGACAAGCAAGGCAGGGTAAACTCTGGACAAGCAAGGCAGGGTAGACCCTGGACAAGGAAGGCAGGGTAGACCCCGGACAAGCAAGGCAGGGTAGACTCTGGACAATTGGCCACCTTTATTTGTAAATTGTGAAAGTGATTTTTCCCACACGTTAAACCGTCCTTAAAGGGGCGCCCCAAAAATAATCTTGACAAAGTCAGGAGGGCAGTTTGATATTGTTGATGTCGTTCATATCTCAGCCGTGCCTTCAATTGTACTTCCATGATTGCTGATGAACAAGACGACTGTAATTAGTCCCTCTGGTGGTTTCCCTCAACATGTTTGCTCAGCGTTGGCTTTGAACTTTACAATGGAAATCAAGCTTAAAGATGTTGAGTGCTTTGCAGCTTCTATTACCATAGCGACATGCTTGGCCTGCAATATTCATTTGTTCCTAAGTAGTCCAGGAAAGTGCTTGTCAACACAGAAGTGACTTTTGTTTCACTTGAAAAATAGATTTTTTGTAAAAGCACAAAGTCATTAACATTTCACTCAAAAGCACCAATTTGTCACATTCGATATTCTGCTGCATACAATTGGGGCCTGCTTTATTTATTTATTACATCCAAACACCACACCCTTAACAGCGTGGCCAAAGGATCAAGTATGGTGTTCTATGAGTGGGTGTGTTGCATGTGATCTACTAAGACTGCGTGTGCAATGGGAACGTGGTGTGGTGAGAGAATAGCGGGCATACCAGGCTTTTACCACATGAGCACTTTTTCATTTTCTGCACAATCATGTTACCTTGCTCTTACCTGGTTCAACCAGGTGTTGAAGCAATGGCACGCATTTTAAATCTGGAACTGAATCGCAATCTAGACAACACAAACATATTCACACTGACACTGAACTCTAGAACCACTCAAACGCAAGGAAATACACACTGAAATGCATGTTTAGTACACACAAACACAGACTTTCCTTTTACTAGAAATGTTTTACAAATACAGTACGTGTACATCTATGTGTGGTTATGTACACTATAGCGTGTTACCTTTGCACATGTTATGTACACTATAGTGTGGTACCTTTGCACATGTTATGTACACTATAGTGTGGTACCTTTGCACATGTTATGTACACTATAGTGTGTTACCTTTGTACATATTATGTACACTATAGTGTGTTACCTTTGCACATGTTATGTACACTATAGTGTGGTACCTTTGCACATGTTATGTACACTATAGTGTGGTACCTTTGCACATGTTATGTACACTATAGTGTGTTACCTTTGCACATGTTATGTACACTATAGTGTGGTACCTTTGCACATGTTATGTACACTATAGTGTGGTACCTTTGCACATGTTATGTACACTATAGTGTGTTACCTTTGTACATATTATGTACACTATAGTGTGTTACCTTTGCACATGTTATGTACACTATAGTGTGGTACCTTTGCACATGTTATGTACACTATAGTGTGTTACCTTTGCACATGTTATGTACACTATAATGTGGTACCTTTGCACATGTTATGTACACTATAGTGTGGTACCTTTGCACATGTTATGTACACTATAGTGTGGTACCCTTGCACATGTTTTAGTACACACAAACCTTTACTAAATCTGTCCTAATACTATACATGTTATACAAATACAGCATGTGTACATCTTTGTGTGGTTATGTACACTATATTGTTCCATATTATTCCAACTTTGACCACAGTGTCAGTTGCTATGTCGAGTGTCGCTTTCCATCATTTGTTGCAGACTGCATTGCAAAATGAATACCCAGCTCCCTCCCCACCCTCTTCACATGAAATCCACCCAATTTTATGAAGTACTGACAAAGTACATGGAGAGCAAACATCTACAGTACATATCTGCTTCTCCGGCAGTCAGAAGCTTGTCCAGATTTTCATGGATTAAATACCAAATTATTTTTAGGCCTTTGGCTGGTCTTTGTGCTTCAACTTGTTTCTTTAATTCATTCTTCAAAGTAGAAAACAATAAGCAATATGTACAACCAGAAAGCCTTCAAAGTAGTAAACAATAAGCAATATGTACAACCAGAAAGCCTTCAAAGTAGTAAATGATCAGACAGGATCCATTATGTACATCACATTATATATTCTTAAAATTAATCCAGTTTTTATTTTGATCCATATCAGACTTTAGATCAACTTGAGATTCTTTCATAAAGGATGTTAATTGTTTTGAAACATGAAATTCTTACTTACATTTTAAGGGTTCCTTTTTCTGTCTTTTTATGCATTTTTCTACTATTATCCTCACTGTTGACCATCACAATTCCTCCTTCCTGTCGGAGGGCTTGTGTGGGTCCTTGGCGGTTTAAGCCGCCAGCCTGCCAGAAACTTATGAGCAGCCATAATCTTCATGCCCCAACCAAAACACGGCAGGATGACAGATAGTCCCTCCAACACATAGTGACATACAAATTAGTGACAAGATGCTTCTCGTGGCCGACCAGATGTGTTGGGGTCTGCGATATGGAACAGCCCGATGACAACGTGTCCACGTCCCATCTGTGCTTGCCCAGCAACATAGGCACGCCAGTTTGCATAGGACAAAGAAGTCTGAAACCATGTCTCTGTACCAGGACGTGAAGGACAAAGAAGTCTGACACCATGTCTCTGTACCAGGACGCGAAGGACAAAGAAGTCTGAAACCATGTCTCTGTACCAGGACGCGAAGGACAAAGAAGTCTGAAACCATGTCTCTGTACCAGGACGCGAAGGACAAAGAAGTCTGAAACCATGGCTCTGTACCAGGACGCGAAGGACAAATAAGTCTGAAACCATGTCTCTGTACCAGGACGCGAAGGACAAAGAAGTCTGAAACCATGTCTCTGTACCAGGACGTGAAGGACAAAGAAGTCTGAAACCATGGCTCTGTACCAGGACGCGAAGGACAAAGAAGTCTGAAACCATGGCTCTGTACCAGGACGTGAAGGACAAAGAAGTCTGAAACCATGTCTCTTTGTCCTTCACCTCCTGGTACAGAGCCATGGTTTCAGACTTCTTTGACCATCACCTCCTGGTACAGACACATGGTTTCAGATTTATTTGTCATTCGCCTCCTGGTACAGAGACATGGTTTCAGACTTCTTTGTCATTCACCTCCTGGTACAGAGCCACGGTTTCAGACTTCTTTGACCATCACCTCCTGGTACAGAGACATGGTTTCAGACTTCTTTGTCATTCACCTCCTGGTACAGAGCCACGGTTTCAGACTTCTTTGTCATTCACCTCCTGGTACAGAGCCACGGTTTCAGACTTCTTTGACCATCACCTCCTGGTACAGAGACATGGTTTCAGATTTCTTTGTCATTCACCTCCTGGTACAGAGACATGGTTTCAGATTTTTTTTGTCCTTCACCTTCTGGTACAGAGACATGGTGTCAGACTTCTTTGTCATTCACCTCCTGGTACAGAGACATGGTGTCAGACTTCTTTGTCCTTCACCTCCTGGTACAGAGACATGGTGTCAGACTTCTTTGTCCTTCACCTCCTGGTACAGAGACATGGTGTCAGACTTCTTTGTCCTTCACCTCCTGGTACAGAGACATGGTGTCAGACTTCTTTGTCCTTCACCTCCTGGTACAGAGACATGGTTTCAGACTTCTTTGTTCTTCACCTCCTGGTACAGAGACATGGTGTCAGACTTCTTTGTCCTTCACCTCCTGGTACAGAGACATGGTGTCAGACTTATTTGTCCTTCACCTTCTGGTACAGAGACATGGTGTCAGACTTCTTTGTCCTTCACCTCCTGGTACAGAGACATGGTGTCAGACTTCTTTGTCATTCACCTCCTGGTACAGAGACATGGTGTCAGACTTCTTTGTCCTTCACCTCCTGGTACAGAGACATGGTTTCAGACTTCTTTGTTCTTCACCTCCTGGTACAGAGACATGGTGTCAGACTTCTTTGTCCTTCACCTCCTGGTACAGAGACATGGTGTCAGACTTATTTGTCCTTCACCTTCTGGTACAGAGACATGGTGTCAGACTTCTTTGTCCTTCACCTCCTGGTACAGAGACATGGTGTCAGACTTCTTTGTCCTTCACCTCCTGGTACAGAGACATGGTGTCAGACTTCTTTGTCCTTCACCTCCTGGTACAGAGACATGGTTTCAGACTTCTTTGTCCTTCACCTTCTGGTACAGAGACATGGTGTCAGACTTCTTTGTCCTTCACCTCCTGGTACAGAGACATGGTGTCAGACTTATTTGTCCTTCACCTCCTGGTACAGAGACATGGTTTCAGACTTCTTTGACCATCACCTCCTGGTACAGAGACATGGTTTCAGACTTCTTTGTCCTTCACCTCCTAGTACAGAGACATGGTTTCAGATTTATTTGTCCTTCACCTCCTGGTACAGAGACATGGTTTCAGACTTCTTTGACCATCACCTCCTGGTACAGAGACATGGTGTCAGACTTCTTTGTCCTTCACCTCCTGGTACAGAGACATGGTGTCAGACTTCTTTGTCCTTCACCTCCTGGTACAGAGACATGGTTTCAGACTTCTTTGTCCTTCACCTTCTGGTACAGAGACATGGTGTCAGACTTCTTTGTCCTTCACCTCCTGGTACGGAGACATGGTGTCAGACTTATTTGTCCTTCACCTCCTGGTACAGAGACATGGTTTCAGACTTCTTTGACCATCACCTCCTGGTACAGAGACATGGTTTCAGACTTCTTTGTCCTTCACCTCCTAGTACAGAGACATGGTTTCAGATTTATTTGTCCTTCACCTCCTGGTACAGAGACATGGTTTCAGACTTCTTTGACCATCACCTCCTGGTACAGAGACATGGTGTCAGACTTCTTTGTCCTTCACCTCCTGGTACAGAGACATGGTTTCAGACTTCTTTGACCATCACCTCCTGGTACAGAGACATGGTTTCCGACTTCTTTGTCCTTCACCTTCTGGTACAGAGACATGGTGTCAGACTTCTTTGTCCTTCACCTCCTGGTACAGAGACATGGTGTCAGACTTATTTGTCCTTCACCTCCTGGTACAGAGACATGGTTTCAGACTTCTTTGACCATCACCTCCTGGTACAGAGACATGGTTTCAGACTTCTTTGTCCTTCACCTCCTAGTACAGAGACATGGTTTCAGATTTATTTGTCCTTCACCTCCTGGTACAGAGACATGGTTTCAGACTTCTTTGACCATCACCTCCTGGTACAGAGACATGGTGTCAGACTTCTTTGTCCTTCACCTCCTGGTACAGAGACATGGTGTCAGACTTCTTTGTCCTTCACCTCCTGGTACAGAGACATGGTGTCAGACTTCTTTGTCCTTCACCTCCTGGTACAGAGACATGGTGTCAGACTTCTTTGTCCTTCACCTCCTGGTACAGAGACATGGTTTCAGACTTCTTTGTTCTTCACCTCCTGGTACAGAGACATGGTGTCAGACTTCTTTGTCCTTCACCTCCTGGTACAGAGACATGGTGTCAGACTTATTTGTCCTTCACCTTCTGGTACAGAGACATGGTGTCAGACTTCTTTGTCCTTCACCTCCTGGTACAGAGACATGGTGTCAGACTTCTTTGTCATTCACCTCCTGGTACAGAGACATGGTGTCAGACTTCTTTGTCCTTCACCTCCTGGTACAGAGACATGGTTTCAGACTTCTTTGTTCTTCACCTCCTGGTACAGAGACATGGTGTCAGACTTCTTTGTCCTTCACCTCCTGGTACAGAGACATGGTGTCAGACTTATTTGTCCTTCACCTTCTGGTACAGAGACATGGTGTCAGACTTCTTTGTCCTTCACCTCCTGGTACAGAGACATGGTGTCAGACTTCTTTGTCCTTCACCTCCTGGTACAGAGACATGGTGTCAGACTTCTTTGTCCTTCACCTCCTGGTACAGAGACATGGTTTCAGACTTCTTTGTCCTTCACCTTCTGGTACAGAGACATGGTGTCAGACTTCTTTGTCCTTCACCTCCTGGTACAGAGACATGGTGTCAGACTTATTTGTCCTTCACCTCCTGGTACAGAGACATGGTTTCAGACTTCTTTGACCATCACCTCCTGGTACAGAGACATGGTTTCAGACTTCTTTGTCCTTCACCTCCTAGTACAGAGACATGGTTTCAGATTTATTTGTCCTTCACCTCCTGGTACAGAGACATGGTTTCAGACTTCTTTGACCATCACCTCCTGGTACAGAGACATGGTGTCAGACTTCTTTGTCCTTCACCTCCTGGTACAGAGACATGGTGTCAGACTTCTTTGTCCTTCACCTCCTGGTACAGAGACATGGTTTCAGACTTCTTTGTCCTTCACCTTCTGGTACAGAGACATGGTGTCAGACTTCTTTGTCCTTCACCTCCTGGTACAGAGACATGGTGTCAGACTTATTTGTCCTTCACCTCCTGGTACAGAGACATGGTTTCAGACTTCTTTGACCATCACCTCCTGGTACAGAGACATGGTTTCAGACTTCTTTGTCCTTCACCTCCTAGTACAGAGACATGGTTTCAGATTTATTTGTCCTTCACCTCCTGGTACAGAGACATGGTTTCAGACTTCTTTGACCATCACCTCCTGGTACAGAGACATGGTGTCAGACTTCTTTGTCCTTCACCTCCTGGTACAGAGACATGGTTTCAGACTTCTTTGACCATCACCTCCTGGTACAAAGACATGGTTTCAGACTTCTTTGTCCTTCACCTTCTGGTACAGAGACATGGTGTCAGACTTCTTTGTCCTTCACCTCCTGGTACAGAGACATGGTGTCAGACTTATTTGTCCTTCACCTCCTGGTACAGAGACATGGTTTCAGACTTCTTTGACCATCACCTCCTGGTACAGAGACATGGTTTCAGACTTCTTTGTCCTTCACCTCCTAGTACAGAGACATGGTTTCAGATTTATTTGTCCTTCACCTCCTGGTACAGAGACATGGTTTCAGACTTCTTTGACCATCACCTCCTGGTACAGAGACATGGTGTCAGACTTCTTTGTCCTTCACCTCCTGGTACAGAGACATGGTGTCAGACTTCTTTGTCCTTCACCTCCTGGTACAGAGACATGGTTTCAGACTTCTTTGTCCTTCACCTTCTGGTACAGAGACATGGTGTCAGACTTCTTTGTCCTTCACCTCCTGGTACAGAGACATGGTGTCAGACTTATTTGTCCTTCACCTCCTGGTACAGAGACATGGTTTCAGACTTCTTTGACCATCACCTCCTGGTACAGAGACATGGTTTCAGACTTCTTTGTCCTTCACCTCCTAGTACAGAGACATGGTTTCAGATTTATTTGTCCTTCACCTCCTGGTACAGAGACATGGTTTCAGACTTCTTTGACCATCACCTCCTGGTACAGAGACATGGTGTCAGACTTCTTTGTCCTTCACCTCCTGGTACAGAGACATGGTTTCAGACTTCTTTGACCATCACCTCCTGGTACAGAGACATGGTGTCAGACTTCTTTGTCCTTCACCTTCTGGTACAGAGACATGGTGTCAGACTTCTTTGTCCTTCACCTCCTGGTACAGAGATATGGTGTCAGACTTATTTGTCCTTCACCTCCTGGTACAGAGACATGGTTTCAGACTTCTTTGACCATCACCTCCTGGTACAGAGACATGGTTTCAGACTTCTTTGTCCTTCACCTCCTAGTACAGAGACATGGTTTCAGATTTATTTGTCCTTCACCTCCTGGTACAGAGACATGGTTTCAGACTTCTTTGACCATCACCTCCTGGTACAGAGACATGGTGTCAGACTTCTTTGTCCTTCACCTCCTGGTACAGAGACATGGTGTCAGACTTCTTTGTCCTTCACCTCCTGGTACAGAGACATGGTGTCAGACTTCTTTGTCCTTCACCTCCTGGTACAGAGACATGGTGTCAGACTTCTTTGTCCTTCACCTCCTGGTACAGAGACATGGTTTCAGACTTCTTTGTTCTTCACCTCCTGGTACAGAGACATGGTGTCAGACTTCTTTGTCCTTCACCTCCTGGTACAGAGACATGGTGTCAGACTTATTTGTCCTTCACCTTCTGGTACAGAGACATGGTGTCAGACTTCTTTGTCCTTCACCTCCTGGTACAGAGACATGGTGTCAGACTTCTTTGTCATTCACCTCCTGGTACAGAGACATGGTGTCAGACTTCTTTGTCCTTCACCTCCTGGTACAGAGACATGGTTTCAGACTTCTTTGTTCTTCACCTCCTGGTACAGAGACATGGTGTCAGACTTCTTTGTCCTTCACCTCCTGGTACAGAGACATGGTGTCAGACTTATTTGTCCTTCACCTTCTGGTACAGAGACATGGTGTCAGACTTCTTTGTCCTTCACCTCCTGGTACAGAGACATGGTGTCAGACTTCTTTGTCCTTCACCTCCTGGTACAGAGA
>NC_084745.1:5727467-5783494 GCF_033978785.1 Entelurus aequoreus
CAAGGTTATAAAACAAGTCAACCTCAACCTCTGGCGAACCTGCGACCCAAAACTGACTGACTAGTACACAAACAATTTGACCACCACCAAGTATACACTATGGTACCCACATAATACCGGGTGTCCCAAAAATATGACATCACATGATTTTTTGGGACACACTGTATATCATCAAAATGTACCACAGAAGAAGCAAAACCATGGCCCTAAAACCAGGTCTGGACCTTAGCGTGGGTTACCTGTACTGTTACACATCTAGTAAACACAATGATGTACAGTATATGAACACAATATTAGCATATTTTACTCCATCAAACATGTACTGTTACACATCTAGTAAACACAATTATATACAGTATATGAACACAATATTAGCATATTTTACTCCATCAAACATGTACTGTTACACATCTAGTAAACACAATGATATACAGTATATGAACACAATATTAGCATATTTTACTCCATCAGACATGTACTGTTACACATCTAGTAAACACAATGATGTACAGTATATGAACACAATATTAGCATATTTTACTCCATCAAACATGTACTGTTACACATCTAGTAAACACAATTATATACAGTATATGAACACAATATTAGCATATTTTACTCCATCAAACATGTACTGTTACACATCTAGTAAACACAATTATATACAGTATATGAACACAATATTAGCATATTTTACTCCATCAAACATGTACTGTTACACATCTAGTAAACACAATTATATACAGTATATGAACACAATATGAGCATATTTTACTCCATCAAACATGTACTGTTACACATCTAGTAAACACAATGATATACAGTATATGAACACAATATTAGCATATTTTACTCCATCAAACATGTACTGTTACACATCTAGTAAACACAATGATATACAGTATATGAACACAATATTAGTACATTTTACTCCATCAAACATGTACTGTTACACATCTAGTAAACACAATGATATACAGTATATGAACACAATATTAGTACATTTTACTCCATCAAACATGTACTGTTACACATCTAGTAAACACAATGATAAATATGAACACAATATTAGCATATTTTACTCCATCAAACATGTACTGTTACACATCTAGTAAACACAATGATATACAGTATATGAACACAATTTTAGCATATTTTACTCCATCAAACATGTACTGTTACACATGTAGTAAACACAATGATAAATGTGAACACAATGTTAGCATATTTCACTCCATCAAACATGTACTGTCTGTTACACATCTTTAATAATACTACAAAAAATGGTGATATTAATCAAGATGGAATGATATGAAAAAAATCATGGTGATCATATGTTTTGCCATATGGCCCAGCCCCACTCTCATGAAACATCTTAACTGCACATGCCAGTCATTTGAAGTTTTTTTTAAAAAGTATATATTATATTATTACTTCCCAAGTAATTAATGACATGTATTTAAGAGTCTTTCTGTTCATAATTCAATGACTTCTTTCTGGCAAAGTAACTAGTAACTATGAAAATGAGTTGTTAAAAGTCATTTTCCAAGTACTGACGACCAGGACCAAAAAAGAAACCTGTAACTGGAAAGAAGAAAACCAGGAAGGCTGGAGTCATGCTGCGTTGAGTCTGGTTCTGCAGACGTCCGCTGGGTCTGGCTGCAACATAAGCGGTTGTCAACCTAGCCAAAACGGAAAGGAATCATCGTTTTCTTCTGTTTGGGCATATTTTGATTCCATTGTTGTCTTTTATTTTATTTTATACTTTGGGGGATGAGCAGTAGAAAATGGATGGATATTTAACAGAGCTCCTGTCTTCCTCTGGACTCCAATATGTCACGCCCAGGTGGTGCAGTACCTCAGCAGGTGTCGTCCGTGACTCCGTAGCAGTCAGGCTCTTTGCTCATGGAAGAAGTTGCCAGAAGATGATTTAGATTTATTGGTTCCCTTGGGGAAATTCATTTTCACTGCCGTACATTTAAACAATAGACATTACACATCTCAAAAACAAAAAGAACAAAAAGACATCATACATGACCAACACCCATTTACAGGCTTGTCAGACAGGTCGGCCGGGCCTGCTGTTAAGGGCGGCTATAGCTTCAGGGATAAGGCTTTTCCTGAGGCGGGCCCTCCGGAATTTGATGGTTCTATACCTGCGCCCTGATGGTAGTGGGATGATGTATTGGTGTAGTGGGTGAGTGATATCCTGGACTGTTGTTTTTGCCAGTCGAGTGATGGACCTGTGGTTTAAGTCTGAAATGTTGGGTGTGGGTAGGCCGATGATTTTAGCTGCTATGTTTGTAATGCGCTTACAAGATGTGCTTTCAAAGCCGAGTATAGTGAGCTTTGCTATCCAGGAGTGGGCGCTGCATGTGGATGGAGATGAGTAACTGCACAAAGACATCCCTGACCTGCTTAGTGTCATTACGCCGCAGACTTATCTGCCTTGTAAATACGCTGGCTTGCTTGTTATCAAACAAGCGAGGCGACAGACCTCAGAGTTCTCCGCTTGTAAACGAGTCATTCTCATGGATGACAGTCTGCATGAATATTTCATTTAGCAAGGAAGTGAGCGTGCATCACATCTGCCACTGATCAGGCAGAGAGATCATGACTTGTGCTTGGCTCTTCACAACAGCAACTTATTTTTCTTACGGTTAGACGTTGAAGTAAGGCCACCGTCCCCTCAAGAAGGATTTCTGCCTATCATGACAGTCAACGGTTGTGATCCTTCTATTTTCACCCTAAAAGCTTTTGCAGTCAGAAGAGCTGGATGCACAACATAAAAGAAACATGGCCGGAACAATTCATATTCTGTTGCTGTGTCAAACGGCGTACTGCGAGACAGTAAAAAGCTTTTATGGTCACAGTTTTCCTTCAATAAAAGCGCGCTGAAAGCCAAGCCTGGTTCTCCAAGGTGAGTGCACACCTACGTGTACTGAGGTGTGTCCACCAGCATGACATCTACACCAGGCCTGCACTATTGTGGACAAAAATACAATCCAGATGTTTTTTAGCACTCCAATAGACTTAATGCTGCTCGCTCAAAGCTAAGTGCTATCTTTCTAACTCTGTGCTTATAATTGTTTTACAGCTTCTTCTCCAACACTTTTAGTAGTCTTACACTCTCGGTTTCACTGTTGCTCTTTTAGCTAAAAGACAGCAAGAAGTCGACCCGGTGAAAGAAATAACATGAGTATGGCTTCCTGTTCTTCATGCACCCTTCTCATGGATAGGCTGGCCCTACTAGAGGACCGTCTCCTCCAGTTAGAGCTGAGTCACTTTCTAACTTAAGACGCCTCAAACACGTTTGCTAGCGTTAGCCGTAGCGAGCTAACTAGCCCAGCTTGTAGCAGCCGGTCTACAAGCTAGGGTGAGCCGGTTATGACACATAACAGATTTAGCCCTTTAGCTGGTCCTAAATCCCAGTTTACCATCACCTGGAACATACAGTTTAGTAAACCAGCCATAATTAGGTGTATTCCCGGGGCCATTGCACCTGACATTGAAGTTAATCTTAGGGGGCTAACTCGCAACAGGCTTCGTAAACACGTACGACAGGCTAATCCCAGCCCCAGCTACGCAAAAACAAAGTAGTACACGTTGGCTCTATTGACACAAAGAGTAACATAGCTAGGACTTGTAATCTGGCAAGAAAGATGTCCAGGCACGGAGTACTTAAGTGTCTTTGGCCCCCTGCCTGCGAGAGGCAATGATGAGAGGTATAGCAGATTAGTCTCGCTTAACAAGCTAGTTTTTGCAGACAACAGGGACTAACGTTTATTGATAATTGGCCCTCTTTCTGGGGCAAACCGGGCTTGCTGAGGAGGGACGGCCTTCACCCTAACCAGGAAGGCGCCACCACTCTTCCCGGGAATATAGATTACTGGTTGAGTCACACTTAACTGGTTTAAACATGTTTTAAGTGTTGCCAAGCTACAGAGGAGTCTATATCTTAATTGTGTCTTCAACTTCTTTGCACTTATGAATGTTGTAAAATGTTGGGTTGCTTCTGGAGGTTTTCTGTGAGGTGTTACGTGGGGAGTAAGAACATCAGCAAGAAGTGTTAGTGGTAGAGCAGAAGCGGACAAACGTACTAGCAGAGTTACAAGCAAGGATGGAATGTCCTGCAGAGTTGGAAATAAGTTCCTGTGTTCTTGAAACCAGCAACAAACAAAACCTTCTGCATGTTTATCAGGTGCTCGTATGCACGCTCTCCAGTCTTGGAAAGGAGGATCTCTGACCAATATTTGGTGTCTGCTTTCTTGACGCACCAGACACTCCTCTTTCACCTTTCTGGCATTCATCTCCTCGTTAAATCTAACGCTAAAGTTGCAAATTGGATCCACAGAGACCTCCGACTGGTAAAGCAGGAGTGTGTGCTCCATGTTGAAGTGTGTGTGTACAACACACACACTTCATAATATACTTTTTTGGAGCAAGGAAGTGACAAATCCACATTTGTCACTTCCTTTGTGGCCACAAATAAATACATGAAGAAATGGCGTTTGCATGTGGAAAACCAAATATTTATGCAGACTGGAGCGTGGTCTGGCAGGAAGTAGAAGCCTCATGTATGTGTATTGTAGTATAAACACATGTATGTGTATTGTACTATAAACACATGTATGTGTATTGTAGTATAAACACATGTATGTGTATTGTACTATAAACACATGTATGTGTATTGTAGTATAAACACATGTATGTGTATTGTAGTATAAACACATGTATGTGTATTGTACTATAAACACATGTATGTGTATTGTAGTATAAACACATGTATGTGTATTGTAGTATAAACACATGTATGTGTATTGTACTATAAACACATGTATGTGTATTGTAGTATAAACACATGTATGTGTATTGTACTATAAACACATGTATGTGTATTGTACTATAAACACATGTATGTGTATTGTACTATAAACACATGTATGTGTATTGTACTATAAACACATGTATGTGTATTGTAGTATAAACACATGTATGTGTATTGTAGTATAAACACATGTATGTGTATTGTACTATAAACACATGTATGTGTATTGTAGTATAAACACATGTATGTGTATTGTAGTATAAACACATGTATGTGTATTGTAGTATAAACACATGTATGTGTATTGTAGTATAAACACATGTATGTGTATTGTACTATAAACACATTTATGTGTATTGTACTATAAACACATGTATGTGTATTGTAGTATAAACACATGTATGTGTATTGTAGTACAAACACATGTATGTGTATTGTAGTATAAACACATGTATGTGTATTGTAGTATAAACACATGTATGTGTATTGTAGTATAAACACATGTATGTGTATTGTAGTATAAACACATGTATGTGTATTGTAGTATAAACACATGTATGTGTATTGTAGTATAAACACGTGTATGTGTATTGTAGTATAAACACATGTATGTGTATTGTAGTATAAACACATGTATGTGTATTGTAGTATCAACACATGTATGTGTATTGTAGTATAAACACATGTATGTGTATTGTAGTATAAACACGTGTATGTGTATTGTAGTATAAACACATGTATGTGTATTGTAGTATAAACACATGTATGTGTATTGTAGTATAAACACATGTATGTGTATTGTACTATAAACACATGTATGTGTATTGTAGTATAAACACGTGTATGTGTATTGTAGTATCAACACATGTATGTGTATTGTAGTATAAACATGTGTATGTGTATTGTAGTATAAACACATGTATGTGTATTGTAGTATAAACACATGTATGTGTATTGTAGTATAAACACGTGTATGTGTATTGTAGTATAAACACATGTATGTGTATTGTAGTATAAACACGTGTATGTGTATTGTAGTATAAACACTATGCTACATGACATATTTACTTATATCATGTATATATTACATGTTATTATGAATGTTACTACATGACACATAAAACTTACATCATGTATATATTACATGTTATTATGAATGTTACTACATGACATATATACTTACATCATGTATATATTACATGTTATTATGAATGTTACTACATGACATACAGTATACTTACATCATGTATATATTAAATGTTATTATGAATGTTACTACATGACACATATACTTACATCATGTATATATTACATGTTATTATGAATGTTACTACATGGCATATATACTTACATCATGTATATATTACATGTTATTATGAATGTTACTACATGACATACAGTATACTTACATCATGTATATATTAAATGTTATTATGAATGTTACTACATGACATATAAACTTACATCATGTATATATTACATGTTATTATGAATGTTACTACATGACATATAAACTTACATCATGTATATATTACATGTTATTATGAATGTTACTACATGACATATATACTTACATCATGTATATATTACATGTTATTATGAATGTTACTACATGACATACAATATACTTACATCATGTATATATTACATGTTATTATGAATGTTACTACATGACATACAGTATACTTACATCATGTATATATTACATGTTATTATGAATGTTACTACATGACATATATACTTACATCATGTATATATTACATGTTATTATGAATGTTACAACATGACATATATACTTACATCATGTATATATTACATGTTATTATGAATGTTACTACATGACATGTATAATTACATCATGTATATATTACATGTTATTATGAATGTTACTACATGACGTATGTACTTACATCATGTATATATTACATGTTATTATGAATGTTACCACATGACATACAGTATACTTACATCATGTATAAATTATATGTTATTATGAATGTTACTACATGACATGTATACTTACATCATGTATATATTACATGTTATTATGAATGTTACTACATGACATATATACTTACATTATGTATATATTACATGTTATTATGAATGTTACTACATGACATATATACTTGCATCATGTATATATTACATGTTATTATGAATGTTACTACATGACATATATACTTATATCATGTATATATTACATGTTATTATGAATGTTACTACATGACATATATACTTACATCATGTATATATTACATGTTATTATGAATGTTACTACATGACATATATACTTACATCATGTATATATTACATGTTATTATGAATGTTAGTACATGACATTCAATATACTTACATCATGTATATATTACATGTTATTATGAATGTTACTACATGACATATATACTTACATCATGTATATATTGCATGTTATTATGAATGTTACTACATGATATATATATATACATACATCATGTATATATTACATGTTATTATGAATGTTATTACATGACATATATACTTACATCATGTATATATTACATGTTATTATGAATGTTACTACATGACATACAGTATACTTAAATCATGTATATATTACATGTTATTATGAATGTTACTACATGACATATATACTTACATCATGTATATATTACATGTTATTATGAATGTTACTACATGACATATATACGTACATCATGTATATATTACATGTTATTATGAATGTTACTACATGACATATATACTTACATCATGTATATATTACATGTTATTATGAATGTTACTACATGACATTTATACTTACATCATGTATATATTACATGTTATTATGAATGTTACTACATAACATGTATACTTACATCATGTATATATTACATGTTATTATGAATGTTACTACATGACATATATACTTACATCATGTATATATTACATGTTATTATGAATGTTACTACATGACATGTATACTTACATCATGTATATATATCATGTTATTATGAATGTCACTACATGACATATATACTTACATCATGTATATATTACATGTTATTATGAATGTTACTACATGACATACAGTATACTTGCATCATGTATATATGACATGTTATTATGAATGTTACTACATGACATATATACTTACATCATGTATATATTACATGTTATTATGAATGTCACCACATGACATATATACTTACATCATGTATATATTACATGTTATTATGAATGTTACTACATGACATACAGTATACTTACATCATGTATATATTACATGTTATTATGAATGTTACTACATGACATGTATACTTAAATCATGTATATATTACAAGTTATTATGAATGTTACTACATGACAAGTATACTTACATCATGTATATATTACATGTTATTATGAATGTTACTACATGACATATATACTTACATCATGTATATATTACATGTTATTATGAATTTTACTACATGACATACAGTATACTTGCATCATGTATATATGACATGTTATTATGAATGTTACTACATGACATATATACTTACATCATGTATATATTACATGTTATTATGAATGTCACCACATGATATATATACTTACATCATGTATATATTACATGTTATTATGAATGTTACTACATGACATACAGTATACTTACATCATGTATATATTACATGTTATTATGAATGTTACTACATGACATGTATACTTAAATCATGTATATATTACATGTTATTATGAATGTTACTACATGACATGTATACTTACATCATGTATATATTACATGTTATTATGAATGTTACTACATGACATATATACTTACATCATGTATATATTACATGTTATTATGAATGTTACTACATGACATATATACTTACATCATGTATATATTACATGTTATTATGAATGTTACTACATGACATGTATACTTACATCATGTATATATTACATGTTATTATGAATGTTACTACATGACATATATACTTACATCATGTATATTTTACATGTTATTATGAATGTTACTACATGACATGTATACTTACATCATGTATATATTACATGTTATTATGAATGTTACTACATGACATATATACTTACATCATGTATATATTACATGTTATTATGAATGTTACTACATGACATGTATACTTACATCATGTATATATTACATGTTATTATGAATGTTACTACATGACATACAGTATACTTACATCATGTATATATTACATGTTATTATGAATGTTACTACATGACATATATACTTACATCATGTATATATTACATGTTATTATGAATGTTACTACATGATATACAGTATACTTACATCATGTATATATGACATGTTATTATGAATGTTACTACATGACATATATACTTACATCATGTATGTATGACATGTTATTATGAATGTTACTACATGACATATATACTTACATCATGTATATATTACATGTTATTATGAATGTTACTACATGACATATATACTTACATCATGTATATATGACATGTTATTATGAATGTTACTACATGACCTATATACTTACATCATGTATATATCACATGTTATTATGAATGTTACTACATGACATATATACTTACATCATGTATATATTACATGTTATTATGAATGTTACTACATGACATATATACTTACATCATGTATATATTACATGTTAGTATGAATGTTACTACATGACATGTATACTTACATCATGTATATATTACATGTTATTATGAATGTTACTACATGACATATATACTTACATCATGTATATATTACATGTTATTATGAATGTTACTACATGACATATATACTTACATCATGTATATATTACATGTTATTATGAATGTTACTACATGACATATATACTTACATCATGTATATATTACATGTTATTATGAATGTTACTACATGACATATATACTTACATCATGTATATATTACATGTTATTATGAATGTTACTACATGACATACAGTATACTTACATCATGTATATATGACATGTTATTATGAATGTTACTACATGACATATATACTTACATCATGTATATATTACATGTTATTATGAATGTCACCACATGACATATATAATTACATCATGTATATATTACATGTTATTATGAATGTTACTACATGACATATATACTTACATCATGTATATATTACATGTTATTATGAATGTTACTACATGACATATATACTTACATCATGTATATATTACATGTTATTATGAATGTTACTACATGACATATATACTTACATCATGTATATATTACATGTTATTATGAATGTTACTACATGACATACAGTATACTTACATCATGTATATATTACATGTTATTATGAATGTTACTACATGACATGTATACTTATATCATGTATACATCACATGTTATTGTGAATGTTACTACATGACATGTATACTTACATCATGTATATATTACATGTTATTATGAATGTTACTACATGACATATATACTTACATCATGTATATATTACATGTTATTATGAATGTTACTACATGACATGTATACTTACATCATGTATATATTACATGTTATTATGAATGTTACTACATGACATATATACTTACATCATGTATATATTACATGTTATTATGAATGTTACTACATGACATGTATACTTACATCATGTATATATTACATGTTATTATGAATGTTACTACATGACATATATACTTACATCATGTATATATGACATTTTATTATGAATGTTACTACATGACATACAGTATACTTACATCATGTATATATGACATGTTATTATGAATGTTACTACATGACATATATACTTACATCATGTATATATTACATGTTATTATGAATGTCACCACATGACATATATACTTACATCATGTATATATTACATGTTATTATGAATGTTACTACATGACATATATACTTACATCATGTATATATTACATGTTATTATGAATGTTACTACATGACATATATACTTACATCATGTATATATTACATGTTATTATGAATGTTACTACATGACATATATACTTACATCATGTATATATTACATGTTATTATGAATGTTACTACATGACATATATACTTACATCATGTATATATTACATGTTATTATGAATGTTACTACATGACATATATACTTACATCAGGTATATATTACATGTTATTATGAATGTTACTACATGAAATGTATACTTACATCATGTATATATTACATGTTATTATGAATGTTACTACATGACATACAGTATACTTACATCATGTATATATTGACAGGCAGAATAGAGCGAGCCACATTGTAAGATGACTTTTGATCACATGTGTGCTTGTGTTACATAATGATTGTGAATGATGGGCAAATTCCCCAAAGAGTGATCAATTTCATTTCCAAATTGCATTGCGTCATCAATCAATCAATGCAGCAAACCTTGTTCCAATGTGAGCAACTATTGTAAGGACATGTTGTTTGTGGACCAGCAGGCATTAGTTGTGGCTAATAGGAGCCTGCAGTGGCTAATAGGAGCCTGCAGTGGCTAATAGGAGCCTGCAGTGGCTAATAGGAGCCTGCAGTGGCTAATAGGAGCCTGCAGTGGCTAATAGGAGCCTGCAGTGGCTAATAAGAGCCTGCAGTGGCTAATAGGAGCCTGCAGTGGCTAATAGGAGCCTGCAGGCCTGACAAACAATACAACTGATTTCTAAGTAATGGAAGTCCAGGGAGCCGTCGGAGCCAAATTGCCGCTTCTGTTGGGCGTTTGACTTTAATGAGGTCCGAATGCAAATGTCTGCATTGTGCTGTGGACCCAGAAGGACCAGCCCAGTTCCAGTGTTTAGAGCGGATCAATGTGTGTCACGGACTCATTTAGCCCCTTGAGGTGTTGACAGGCACAACCTTCTGCTCCTGTCCAAACCTCTTTCTGCACTTTCTACAGCCATTAGCTCATTGAAATTGTTGAGTGCGAGAACTCTAAGATTGCCTCAAACTTTTGGCTCAGCTCCATCTCTCCACCCGGATCCTCCTCTCACCAAACCTTGTTCTCCTTCAAATCTCTTTTTCTGACGATTAGCTGCTGTTCCAAACACAGAGGGAGTGTAATTAAGGAGCCAGACTGGGCTGTCAATGCAGCTCAGTACTGCATGAAGAACACCAGACTAAGTGTTTTCTCTAATAGGCCTTCAAAGTGCAAACAACACGCGTACCTGGGAAGCCCAGAGTCCCTGGGGGGAACAGCAGACAGCAGCTGCCTGCAACTTACACCTAATAAGAAGCAAAGTTTATCACCCAAAGCAAAGCCTGGTGTTTACTTCCTTGTCTGGGCTCAGGGCATGGATGGACCTGAAACCTCATCACATCATCTTTGTTTCAATGCCGATCTTTCTTTTTCATCGATTGAACAATCCTAGCTGGTGTTGACTGTGTGTCTCCTGTCTCTCCACCAGAGAAAGTCAGTATGCTGTCGGCATTGATCGCTCCCTTCAAGTACACCAGCCCTGGGACCAGCAGCACGGAGGACGAGGACAGTTTGAGTGAGTAAGATCCTGTCTGGTATCACTTGGTCTGTCAGTCGGCTGCAGAACTGGGCGATACTGTCAATCAGGACTATTCCATTGCCTGGATTTGAATGACGTCACGTCCGGCTCGTTAAAAATGTGTGGTGGTCCAGCAGCATCTGTTGTCAATGGGTACTAGGCACCATTTAGCCTGGCTCAAAGAAAGATGCCCTATGCTTGCCTTGTTTTCGGCTCTACGAATCGCTCAAATCGCAAAAAAGGAACATTTTCTTCACAGTTCCTCAAGAAAAAAACAAAAAGGGCAGAGGAGTGCAAGATTTGATGAAAGACGACGACAAAAGTAGCACACACTCCAATACAAGGGAGCAAAGTCGTAGAACACGCGAGTTTGCAGTGATCACTTTGTTAAAGGTATATTTGGAATATACTTTTATTTATTTATTTTATTTTTTTATTTTTTTTTTTTAATGTCCTGCCCAGCTTCTCGGGCAAATCATATAGCAGATGTAGATGATCATACAGTAGATGTAGATGCCCATATCGGCTGTTCAGATTTACTTTACAAAAGAGAAGTGTAGGATACTTCTCTTGTTGCCTTACTTGTATTTTGACTTTATTAAATGTATTTATATTATCATTTGGTGCAGCCGGGCCGGAGCAGGAGGGGATAGAAAGAGAGAAAAAGGAAGACAGAGGGGGGAATTGTGGGGACAAGAGGGGGATTAGACAGAGAGACAAAAACAACAACAGCAAACACAACAACAACAACAACAGAGCAACATCAGCAAATACGACATGTACAAATATGATGGTAAAAGTAATAGCAAATAAGCAGTTAGGAAAAATTTTTAAAAAAAAAAATACAGAAATGACAATGAGCATTATTACACTAAAAATGGAGCAATATGAATACCAATAGAAATAGTGCTATTGATAATAAACAATACCAGTACTTTACCTTTATTATCAACAATACAATTGTTCAAATGCAACAATACATATACGTAATGATAACTTGAGATACGAAAGAATGCAGGGAAAGAGAAGCAACCTTAACCTTGTAGATTGTTATAGTAACATTAATATATGTTTGATGAAACCTGATTATGTGCATGAGTGTATGTGTGCATATGTACTTGTATATGTAAAGTATGTGTATGTGTGCTTGTACAGTGAATGTATATGTACAGTATGTGTATATGTGTGTACAGCGAATGTATATGTACAGTATGTGTATACAGTATGTGTGTTTGAACAGTGAATGTATATGTACAGTATGTGTAAATGTGTGTTTGTACAGTGAATTTATATGTACAGTATATGTATGTGTGTGTTTGTACAGTGAATGTATGTGTAGTATGTGTATATGTGTGTTTGTACAGTGAATGTATATGTACAGTATGTGTATATGTATGTTTTTACAGTGAATGTATATGTACAGTATGTGTATGTTTGTATAATGAATGTGCGTGTGGATGTACGAACTTTGAGTGTGTAAATATGTACTGTATTTATTTGTATATGTATGTGGGAGCGTAGGTACCTATGTATGTGTGTATGTATGTGTGTGAGTATATGTGAATTTGCATGTACAATACATTTGACTCCCAGTGTGTGCGGGAGCCAGAGTACGGCCCCAGCCTCCCCGAGAACCCATCCCACAAACAGTAGGTGTGGTGCCCAGGGAACCAGGGGCCACCGCCCCCACGCAGCCAAGCCGGACAGCGACAGGAACCCCAGAGTCTGGCCCACCGCGCCGCCCACAAGGGCCAGCAGCAGGCCGCAGACAGACGCACCCGGCAGAGGACAAGGCACGAGAAAAACAGGGGGAAGCCAGACCCCAAGCCAGCGAGAGACCACACCCCACACGGACAGAAAGGCCCGGAGACCCCCCGCAACCGGACGGGAAGACCGCCCCCGCCCCACCGGCAACAGGGCCCCCACGAGCCCCCCCCCCACCCCCGGAGAGCGCGGCGAGGCCAGCCCACGGCCACCCCACCCAAGCCGGCCGCCACAGGACCACCCAGCACGGGGCCACAGGAACCACCCACCCCACCCGCAGGGACCCCAACGATGGAGATGGAACAACCAGCAACCGCCCCGCCGAGTCCCCCCCCCTGAGGTAGGGGAATAAATAAATAAAATAAATAAATACATAATAATAATAATAATAATAATAATATTAATAAAATATATTTTTTTAAAAAAGGGGAAAAAAATAAATAAATAAATAATTAAATCTATTTATAAAAAAAAAATAATAATAAATAAATAAAAAAAGAATTAAAAGAAGATCACAGACATGCTGACACACAAGGTCGCTACCCCAACAACTGGCCGACTCGCAGCACCTCGGAATACCCTGCAGCACCAAGCCACCACAGTAGACGCAGGGACCAGACCCAGCAGGCCCCAACCAAGACGGCCACCCGGAAGGGATGGACGGCGGGACCCAGGAGCTCCAGACACGCAGTCCGGATGCAGTAGCCTGAGGCGCCGACCCCCACCCGACAGGCAGGCCCAGAACGTACCCCCAGAAATATACATACATATATATATACATACACATAAACATACACATGTACACATACACACACATACACATGCATACACATACACATATATATATACATACATACATACATACATACACACACACACACACACATACACATACATATACACAGTTTGTCAGCCCCGACAACCACCACGCGCGCGCGCTGCCACCAGTCACAACATCAGCCACCCCCCTGCACCAGACCCAGCAGCCACGGGCGCCCACACCACAAACAAACGGCAGCAGAAACAGCAGCCACAACACCCACAGACAGCCAGCACCACCCAATCAAATCAAAGCGATCAAAAAAAAAACGCGACCGGCAACCACACGCCAACAGGATCACAGATACCAGCCAGCGCCAGCCCGCCAGCAAGCCCAAACGCCAACACGCAAACAAGAGACACCAACACCCCCCCCCCCCCCGCCAAAAGACCCCACCACCCCAACCCAAACCCGCACAAACACACCACCGCCCAAACAACCGAGACACAGCATCCAGACCAGACACGGGCGCCGCGCCGCCACCACATCAAGTCGCCAACAGAGACCCCACAGCGCAAGGTCGGGCCACACGGGCACGGACCCCACCCAACAGGAAGCGAGACCCGCGCGACGCCACACACAAATAAATATAAGATTAAACAAAAATAACAATAATTTAAAAAAAATAAATAAAAAATAAAAAATAATAATAAAATGAAATACAAATTAAATTAAAAATAACAAATACAAATAATAAAATAAAATAAAGTAAGTAAATAATAAAAATTATTTTAAAAAAAATAAAATAAAATAAAAATAAATAAATATATATATATATACATATATACATACACATACATACATATACACATATACATATTTGGAATATACTTAACTTGTTTATTATTTCCTATCAAAGTATTGTCTTGATACTATTTATATTTTAATTATTAAAAAGCAGAAAGTCAGAGTCAGTGATACTTTGTCAGGAAAGGTACTTCTACATGTCCTCTTGTGTATTTTGTACACAAATGTGTCAGAGTACATATGACAACAGGACACTAATCAAATATGATAGTTTGTTAAGTAGATATGTAGTCACGGGTGTCAGCTGTCGGGTGCTAGTTTGTTTACATGGACGGGTCCTCGCAAGATGCAAAGTTGAATCATGAAATACAACCTTACCCCAGAAACAACGATGCATATTTAACCCAGAGAGTCTTGATATCAATGTCCTGGACCCTGACACACACCAAGAAGTTGTAGACCTTCATGCTTTTTCAACTTTCATCTGTTTTGTGGTGTAAAATGATGTCTGGAGCACCATAGTTCCATATGTCTGGGAACTCCACCAACGTATAATCCTTGATATCACTCCACTAACCTTGATATCACTCCACTAATCTAACCCCAAAGATCTATTCCATTGCATAACTCTCTGCTTTTTGCAGGAAGACGTAGGCCGCTTGCGTACTCTGATAGTTAGTTCAAAACTGTTTTGCAGCATATTCCAAAAACCACTGGAGGGTTGTCAAATAGATGATCTTTGACTTGCTTTCTTGCAGTAGGACTTTTCCATGCCACAAAATATGCCTGTTGTACAGAATATCTTGAACCAGTCTTGAACACATTGCTTGTGTTTACACTCAAGACAAAAGCATTGGTCAAGTAAACCTCTTTAAAATGGAACTGAACTTTGTTTGCCCGTCTTTCACAATCCTTCAGACAAAAAGACGAGAGTATGTTTTTCAATGCATTCTAACACGTAAATGAAAGTCCGCTTACGATGGAGCCATTGTGATGTCCTCTATTCCTGAAGGATAGTGAAGAAGAAGTACTTTTTTTTAGTACTTAGTACTCGTGCTCCATGTTGTTTCACTCCAGTTGAATCCCACTGTGCCGAAAACTTGAATTTACCATCGGAATACTCATGCTCAAAAATATAAGGCTCTGGATCGTCATTTGCTCAAAAATTGTCGTCGTTGTCTCTCCTAAAGTCTGCCATTGTTGGTTATAGTTGTTGACGGGGAAATCCATCGTTGTCTCTCCTAAAGTCTGCCATTGTTGGTTATAGTTGTTGACGGGGAAATCCATCATTGTCTCTCCTAAAGTCTGCCATTGTTGGTTATAGTTGTTGACGGGGAAATCCATCGTTGTCTCTCCTAAAGTCTGCCATTGTTGGTTATAGTTGTTGACGGGGAAATCCATCGTTGTCTCTCCTAAAGTCTGCCATTGTTGGTTATAGTTGTTGACGGGGAAATCCATCATTGTCTCTCCTAAAGTCTGCCATTGTTGGTTATAGTTGTTGACGGGGAAATCCATCGTTGTCTCTCCTAAAGTCTGCCATTGTTGGTTATAGTTGTTGACGGGGAAATCCATCGTTGTCTCTCCTAAAGTCTGCCATTGTTGGTTATAGTTGTTGACGGGGAAATCCATCGTTGTCTCTCCTAAAGTCTGCCATTGTTGGTTATAGTTGTTGACGGGGAAATCCATCGTTGTCTCTCCTAAAGTCTGCCATTGTTGGTTATAGTTGTTGACGGGGAAATCCATCGTTGTCTCTCCTAAAGTCTGCCATTGTTGGTTATAGTTGTTGACGGGGAAATCCATCGTTGTCTCTCCTAAAGTCTGCCATTGTTGGTTATAGTTGTTGACGGGGAAATCCATCGTTGTCTCTCCTAAAGTCTGCCATTGTTGGTTATAGTTGTTGACGGGGAAATCCATCGTTGTCTCTCCTAAAGTCTGCCATTGTTGGTTATAGTTGTTGACGGGGAAATCCATCGTTGTCTCTCCTAAAGTCTGCCATTGTTGGTTATAGTTGTTGACGGGGAAATCCATCGTTGTCTCTCCTAAAGTCTGCCATTGTTGGTTATAGTTGTTGACGGGGAAATCCATCGTTGTCTCTCCTAAAGTCTGCCATTGTTGGTTATAGTTGTTGACAGGGAAATCCATCGTTGTGGAAGCGCTCCCTGAAAGCAATTAGCTTAGGAAATACATTGCAGCAATGCTTCAAAATCAGCAAACTATTGTAAATAAGTTATCATGAACATGCCTGTTAGTACATTACATAAATACTTACAGCATGTATATGAAGGTGTATGTTAGTACATTACATAAATACTTACAGTATGTATATGAAGGTGTATGTTAGTACATTACATAAATACTTACAGCATGTATATGAAGGTGTATGTTAGTACATTACATAAATACTTACAGCATGTATATGAAGGTGTATGTTAGTACATTACATAAATACTTACAGTATGTATATGAAGGTGTATGTTAGTACATTACATAAATACTTACAGCATGTATATGAAGGTGTATGTTAGTACATTACATAAATACTTACAGCATGTATATGAAGGTGTATGTTAGTACATTACATAAATACTTACAGCATGTATATGAAGGTGTATGTTAGTACATTACATAAATACTTACAGTATGTGTATGAAGGTGTATGTTAGTACATTACATAAATACTTACAACATGCAAAATAAGAAAAACAAAGTGCAGTTCCACTTTATTACATTAAGTAATGCATGTGATTAATCACAAAATAATTTGAATTCATCATGTACATATTGCAAATATTGTTTTATTACAAACCCCGTTTCCATACGAGTTGGGAAATGGTGTTAGATGTAAATATAAACGGAATACAATGATTTGCAAATGCTTTTCAACACATATTAAATTGAATGCACTACAAAGACAACATATTTGATGTTCAAACTCATAAACTTTTTTTTTTTTTGCAAATAATAATTAAGTTATAATTTCATGGCTGCAACACGTGCCAAAGTAGTTGGGAAAGGGCATGTTCACCACTGTGTTACATCACCTTTCCTTTTAACAACACTCAATAAACGATTGTGAACTGAGGAAACTAATTGTTGAAGCTTTGAAAGTGGAATTCTCATAATGCGCCACACATTTTGGATGGGAGACAGGTCTGGACTGCAGGCGGGCCAGGAAAGAACCTGCACTCTTTTTTGACGAAGCCACGCTGTTGTAACACGTGCTGAATGTGGCTTGGCATTGTCTAGCTGAAATAAGCAGGGGCGTCCATGAAAAAGACGGCGCTTAGATGGCAGCATATGTTGTTCCAAAAGCTGTATGTACCTTTCAGCATTAATGGTGCCTTCACAGATGTGTAAGTTACCCATGTCTTGGCCACTAATACACCCCCATACCATCACACATGCTGCCTTTTACACTTTGCATCGATAACAGTCTGGATGGTTCGCTTCCCCTTTGGTCCGGATGACACGATGTGGAATATTTCCAAAAAAAAATTGAAATGTGGACTCGTCAGACCACAGAACACTTTTCCACTTTGTATCAGTCCATCTTAGATGATCTCAGGCCCAGAGAAGCCGGCGGCGTTTCTGGGTGTTGTTGATAAATGGCTTTCGCTTTGCATAGTAGAGCTTTAACTTGCACTTACAGATGTAGCGACCAACTGTATTTAGTGACAGTGGTTTTCTGAAGTGTTCCTGAGCCCATGTGGTGATATCCTTTACACACTGATGTGGCTTTTTGATACAGGGATGGAAGGTCACGCTCATTCAATGTTGGTTTCCGGCCATGCTGCTTACGTGGAGTGATTTATCCACATTCTCTGAACCTTTTGATGATATTATGGAGCGTAGATGTTGAAATCCCTACATTTCTTGCAATTGCACTTTGAGAAATGTTGTTCTTAAACTGTTTGACTATTTGCTCACGCAGTTGTGGACAAAGTGGTGTACCTCGCCCCATCCTTTCTTGTGAAAGACTGAGCATTTTTTGGGAAGCTGTTTTTATACCCAATCATGGCACCCACCTGTTCCCAATTAGCCTGCACACCTGTGGGATGTTCCAAATAAGTGTTTGATGAGCATTCCTCAACTTTATCAGTATTTATTGCCACCTTTCCCAACTTCTTTGTCACGTGTTGCTGACATCAAATTATAAAGTTAATGATTATTTGCAAAAAAAAAAAATGTTTCATCAGTTTGAACATGAAATATGTTGTCTTTATAGCATATTCAACTGAATATGGCTTGAAAAGGATTTGCAAATCATTGTATTTCGTTTATATTTACATCTAACACCATTTCCCAACTCATATGGAAACAGGGTTTGTATGTTCGTAGTTTGTATATCTTGTTTAGCACTTAGCAATAGTTCTACTTGCTGGATTAGCTTTTCACTCAGCTTCTAAAACTTGTAGATCGTCCTCAGTATATTCAGACTCAAAAAAAGACGTTTCTGGATCAACATGTGTCCTAATAGTATTTGGCTCTCATGAAGTCTGCCATAATTAATGGTAATTGTTCTTAGCGAAATAGCGAACGTTGTCATGCGTCTGTAAAATGAATGTGCCGCCGTATGCTGAAAATGACCAAAATATGTACTGTAAATATTACATGTTATTATGAATATTACTACATTACATACATACTTACATCACGTATATATTACATGTTATTAGGGACCGAGTCCCTTTGGGACAGAGGACCCTATTGTATTTCTAGCGTTTTATTATTATTATACCGCCGCCTCTTTGAGCTGTAATTTGACCCCCTTAACATGCTTCAAAACTCACCAAATTGGACACACACATCAGGACTGGCGAAAATTGCAATCTAATCAAAAAACCAAACCCCAAAATTCAAAATTGCGCTCTAGCGCCCCCTAGGAAGAAAACACAGACAAAACAGCCTGTAACTTCCAGTAGGAACGTCGTAGAGACATTAAACAAAAACCTCTATGTAGGTCTCACTTAGACCTATATATCATACACTGACAACCCCCAGCAAAAATCAACAGGAATTTTGCAATTCCCCCTTCAAAACAAAAGTTGAGTAAAAACAGTCACCTTTTTTCAAACATTATCTCCTCTGAGCGCATTTGTCGTGTCGGCTTCAAATTAGCACAGGAGAGAGATTGAACCCTTCTGATTAAAAGTTGATGAAAGAGTTTTAATTACTGCTCCGGTTTGGATTTTATGAGCCGTCAAAGTCGGTCCCGACCATCGCTGGTTGCAGCTTTAATTATGAAAGTTAAAACATTACATACATAGTTACAACGTGTATATAAAATGTTGGAGGTTTTTAGAGCACTTTATAGACGGAATAGAGTGAAACCCTTTACTTCCATTGTTAGCTGACTCATGCTAGCATTTATTTACTAATAAAAATGCAAAAATTGTGAATAAAACACACCCTTAAATTTAGCATTTTATATTGACCGGATGTTTTTTGTTGTTGTTATTGTTGTAGTAAATCGCATCTTTGTCTGTTGAAAACAATAAATTACTTCATAAAGCCACTTTTTTTTGGTCATATATCAACCTTTTAATCTTCCATGATAATGTTAAATCAAATACAAATCCCTCAAGGTGAGAGCTTTTCTCAGGGCTTTTTTCAGGTGAGTGTAAAAATAGTTTAATTAGTTAACTTTGGATCATAATTAATTAATCTCTCAATTGTTTGAATATTTTTTTTTACCGTTTTATTGTTCTTTACATATTCTGTGTATTCTATGGTTAGGTTAGGTATTAATTTAGGGATATTTAGGTATGCATTGCAACTTCCTCAAAAACTCAACTTTTTCCAGTTGTCAGAATGGAACGCATTCATAAGCTGAGGACCATCTTGCAAAGCAAAAAGACTACAGTCGATATTTGGATCAATCTTCCTATTGCTGGTCGGCAACAGCAGGAATGAAAACATCTGTGTTATCAAATAAGAGCGGATCATTAAATTCTTATACTAACTCGAATGAATGACTAATGAATACTAAGCGTGAATGATGACAATCTTGATTGACTGCCTACACAAGTGCATGTCCAACAATCACTGGCTCTCAGTCTTCCATTAACAGTTGTGCCATCTGATCATATTTGAGTTTTTCCCAGAGCGATAGTCCACCACTTTGCTGTAACTAGTGTTGAAGAGCGTACGGTAGCTCCTGGATGCAAGTGTGAAATAAAGCGGGCCACAGTCACTCCTCTCCTCCTTTCTCACTCTGCCTGCCGCTGGTGGAATCCCACCCCCGTCACAAATAGGATTTTGGCTTTGCATCGGCCACAGGGACCGATGTTTCTGGCTTACAACTCGGATTCCCAGCCAATTTAGAGGCAGATTACGACATGATTTGGCAGATAGCATTCCAATTTTTAGGGGATTTGTATTTTAAAACACTTAAATATGATCAAGCCCTGTGGTATGAAGTGGGCTCAGCCAGCAGAGATTAGACTTTCATTGTGTACCAAGTGGTTCAATCTGCCTGCAGACATTTTCATTGATTCCTTTCCTTCAGCAGAGATACAACAAAATATTACTTTTATCATTGAACTACTTTTTGTTTTCTCAGGTACCAGCAGTGCGGAGGTGAAGGAAAACCGTAACATCGATAACCTGGAGGCTCGCTCCTTAGCGTCTGCTGAATGTCAATCCCGTTTTTGCTCTGACTCTACGAAAAGTGGGAGTTCTGGTCTAAAGAGGAAACGCCCCCTGGAGGAAGACAACAACGGCCACCTGAGCCAACTCCGTCTGATCTACAAGAAACTGTCCTGGTCTGAGGCACAAAAGAATGCTTTGGTTCAGCTCAATGAGCTACGGCCTGGCCTTCAGTATCGCATGGTGTCACAGACCGGACCGGTCCATGCTCCGGTCTTTTCCATCGCTGTTGAGGTCAATGGGCTGACGTTTGAGGGAACGGGTCCGACCAAAAAGAAAGCCAAGATGAGGGCGGCAGAGCTTGCGCTAAAGTCATTTATCCAGTTTCTCAATGCTCCTCAGGCCCACCTCGCCATGGGAAACATTACAAACCCTTCAGCCGACTTCACCTCAGACCAAGCTGACTTCCCTGACACCCTATTCAAGGAATTTGAGTCTTCGCCATGCTCTGATGGCCTCAACTTCTGCAACTCCGAAGCAGAAAGTCACTTATTATCAAGTGAGCTCCTAAGACATGGTCGCCTGCTTCGCCATACCTTGGACCTGATGGTACAGGCTCAACAGAGGTTGGGAGGCATTGTTCCAGAGCCAAATATGCCCAAGAGTCCCGTGGTGTTGCTCAATGAGCTACATCCGGGCCTGCGCTACGCTTGTCTTTCAGAGCAAGCCGAGGGCCGACGGCTACGGAACTTTGTGATGGCGGTGCGCGTAGATGGACGGATCTTTGAGGGCTGCGGTCGCAGCAAGAAGATGGCAAAGACACAGGCAGCCCAGTGTGCTCTTGAGGCCCTCCTGAATATCAGGACAGTCCCTGAAAGGAGGCCAGGTCTCAAAGCCAGCAGGAAGACATGTCCTCATTTACCCCAGGTGAGTGTTAAGTTAAGCTTCTTTGGCAGGCAATTAGCTTCCTACTGAGGCCCGCAAGGACCAAAAAGTCTTTGCAGCTAAAACCAAACAAGTATGACAGACAGTGGATTCAAAGTAAGGTGGGACCTCAACAATATTTAAAACAACAATAAAATGTTTTAGATTACTTTTATTGATGGTTATTTTTAGTCTCCCACAAATAATGAATGGTGATAGAGATCTCACTTCAAATCATTGGACAAAGTTGCAAGCCAGGCCGCACGTAATTTTGATTGATTGAATTTGATTGAATTGGTGCAATAACATCGCCAACTCCTTGAGGGACTGCCAAGTCTCAGATTTCAGTCTACATATAACATACGTTTGTGGTGAGGTGTTCACCACAATGCAGCTTGGATAGGCTCCAGCACCCCGTGACCTCGAGAGGAACAAACGGTAGCAAATGGATGGATATCACATTAGTTGTATTGTTCTTACATAACTGCCTTTGAGAATGTTTCAGATAGGAATTATATCTTAGAATGTATCTGTATGTGGTGACTATTTTAAAATGAACAATATATTTTTGGCCCTGATACACAGAAACATTTATTAGAACGTAACACAAGAAAAGAAACCTCAGGCCTGGGATAAAGGTTTTCTCATTTTGCAAAGTGTTGTTTTCTTGTGTAGCGTCACATTGACTACACACGTCATTTCAGTCTGTGGCCCAAAGCTAGGAGAAAAGCAAAGAGGAAATAAACAAAACAATGGGCTCATCTCATGCTCATTTACCCAAATACCCAAAATTGCGATCAGAGCTGGGGAAATAGTTGCTGAGGAAATTGGACACCTAAAGTAAGAATTGCGAGATTGTCTGGCACCTGTTGACACTATTCCCAACTTCCTTTCGCCTGATGGCACAGTCTCAGTGATTTATTTGGGTGTTGGGACATCTTTATTTCTGGTGTTGGTAGTGAAGGAACTTAACACTATTAATGTGATGCACCACCTATGGACCCGGAGTCTCCTGGTGAAGCATGTGGTATGACAGACGGACTGATGAAGGTTGTGTCCCTCATCATTTAGCCTTGATCACATCCTGTAATCTGAACAACCCTCGTTGTAGTGATGTGTAGGTTTACTCCAGATTTCTATACAGTACTTAGATCTTAGCTGGGTACTGAAGATCAAGGTAAAATCCTGTAATATGAGCAACCCTCGTTGTAGTGATGCTTAGGTTTACTCCAGATTTCTATACAGTACTTTAGATCTTAGCTGGGAACTGAAGATCAAGGTACACAAGCTTGGCCACACGACTTCTTAGAAAACTGTGTAACTTTTTGAATAAATCCGAGCTTCTTTTTCCTTTTCTCTGAAGCTATTCTTGACACACTCTTCTTGTCAGGCTGGTGTTGACATGAGTCAGACTATAACAGCCTTTCCCAGCCTTGAAGAACTCAACTGGTGACTGTCCTTCTCCAGAACATGACATCAACCCAGCAAACCTGCACCTTTGCCTGGGAGAAACCTTTTTTTTGCTCCCCTCTGCCACGGTGTCTGAAGGGATTTGCTGCAGCACTTTAGTTCCAGAGAACATCTTTTTTTTCCTGAAAGTCAGGCCAACAAGACGTTCATCTCCAAAAACTAAAGGAGGCCAAGTTCACCTGAATGTGGAGCCAGTCATGACGTGTGTTTGGAAGGTGGTGTGTTCAAGCGTACTGAGCGGGCAAAGGGTGACATGGCTGCAGAAGAGGCGTGTAACAGGTGGGAGGTGGCAGCTCTATGGAGGCGTTATGGTGCTATGCAGAGTTACCTGTTACACCTTCATCATTTCTCTAATGGCTTTGCCTGATGAAAGAAGTCCTTAAGCATGGCATCCATTTGGATCAAAAACTGACAAACTGACTCATTTTTTTTCATCTAAGATGGATTTTAAAGGTTTTTTTTTTACCAATATTGATACATTTCAAGTAGAGCTGCACGATTATCGACATCAAGGTTTTAATTAGTGCCATGAATAATCACTTTTTTTAATTTTATTTTTCTGCCGTCACCGGCTTTTGAGTGACAGACATGTTGGCCAATCAGAATTGTTGAGCCTTGCGTGTGTTTTTCTCCCGCTTCAAAGAGGGAGAAAGAGGTCTCACTCTGTGCATCTTTCTTAGCAACTGAACCAATTTATTTAACGGTATAATTAACTGAACGCAGTGAGCCCTCTTCTCACTCATTCACAATCTTTGTATCGGTAGGCTGAGAGCGGGACGCCAGCTTTACACACACACACACAAACACACACACACACACACACACACACACACACACAAACACACACACACACACACACACACAAACACACACACACACACACACACACACACACAAACACACACACACACACCCACACAAACACACACACAAACACACACACACACACACAAACACACACACACACACACAAACACACACACACACAAGCTCTACTCGCGACTCACCAGTTAAGTGCTGCAGAAGAACAAGATTAGGAGGGAAAACATACGATTAAAAAGTCCCCTTGCGGGAATATTTCCTCTTCAAATGGGATGGGCAATATGAGCCCATCAACACGGGCGAACGAGCGAGAATGTCGTGAACACGTGATGACAATAAAAAAAGACAATGTCCGACCTCATTTTTATTAAACTAGGAAAACAATTCACTTTAAGATGTTCAATATTTATTGAAGTACATTTTAAGTTTTTGTTTGTTCAGGATAACAAAGTTATTTACCTTACAATTACAGTACAATGGTAAACATTTCTACAGTCACGAGAAATAAAAGTTGGTTATGGGTTGAGAAAAAAAAATTCAGTCTGAGCCTGGGCCCCTGGAAAGGGGGTCCTGACTGCGGCCAAGGGGGAAAAAACTTCATAGCCATAGCACACATAAGCATGTGTGTAAGAGGGAAACATGAAAGAACACAAAGGACATTGAAGACATTAAAAGAGCAGAGCTGATGCAACCAGCCATTTCTACACACAGCCACAAAAGTAAAACAACAACAAAAAAATGCATATACACTGTGGTGGCCTCCACGCCATCGTCTGCTGGGGTGGGGGGAGCATGGTCAGAGACAGGAGCAGATCCAACAAAGCAACCAAGAGAGCCGACTCCACCCTCGGCCGCCCACTAACTCGGCCAGTGTCCAGTCCGCATGGATGAGCGAGGATGCGTCTAAGGAGACCGAGACCTGCTCATTCAACCAAGACACTGTGAAGCTTGTCCGTCCCGGCCCTCAAGACCAGCTCTGCAGTCCTGTCTCTTCATCCGCATCTCCTCCAGTCCCTCCAAACAGACTCAGAGACCCAGCAGCTGGTCTCCATGGCCAAAAGGCTCCCGGGAGGCAGATCCAGAAGTTCACAAAAAAGCACTGCAGAAGTCAGGAAAGTGCCACCCCTTGTCACACAGTCCCAAAGGGTCCCCAACCAAACGGCCAAAAACCCCACATGACATGAAAACAAGAGGGGAACAGTAAGAGCACAGAGCTCCTGCCAACAGCAGCCACTACAGCGGTGCCACCTTGAAAAAAATGAAATAAATAAAAAAGGGCGTGGAAAGAGCACTTTGAGGAACTCCTGAACCCAACTATATCAGACTCACCCCCCCTGACAGGAGTTGAGCCTGAGGATGATGGGGGATTGACGTCCATCTCTCGGAGTGAAGTCACTGAGGTAGTTAGACAACTACACAGTGGCAAAGCTCCAGGGGTTGATGAGATTTCAAACTTCCACTGCCTCTTTCTAGGGTTTGAGGTGCTGGGACTATAATAGCTGAATAGACAAGCGTTTTGTCAATAACAAATCTCTAACCAACACATTTGACATAGAAATAAGGGTATTTTCAGGAAGACGTATGTCATGCCTGCGTACAATATCACAACAATCATATGGTTATTGTCAGTAATATCAAAAAACAAAGACTAAAACCAACTACAACCAACGCTAGCAACAGTTATACAGGTGAAATAAGTAGAGCAGGGGTCACCAACCTTTTTGAAAGCAAGAGCTACTTCCTGGGTAGTGATTAATGCGAAGGGCTACCAGTTTGATACACACTTCAATACATTGCCAGAAATAGCCAATTTGCTCAATTTACCTTTAACTCTATGTTATTATTAATAATTAATGATATTTATCTTTGTGGAAACACTGATCATCTTAATGATTTATCACAATAAATATATATAGAAACAGAGAAATATCAATATTCAACACTTTATTTTTATATTTTCTCTAAGTGCACATTTTTCAAATTGAACATTTTCAAATGATGACTTCTAAGACAGTCTTGTGAAATCACAATATCCCATTTTAACTAGCTAGCCACTAACATTTTTGAACAAATCATGAATTACGTTGCACCATGTTTGTACAAATAATAACTCATGTCAAATACAAAAGTCAACTCTCAAATTTTTAAATAAATCATGTCACACTTTGAACTGGACACCAAATCTGTTATCTGTTTCTTTGTCAGTTAGTGGGAAGCCTGGCATTGCATGCTGTTAACTAGTGTGTTGTACTCTGGTGTGTAACTTGACACTGCAACTCTGAGTGAGTCTTGCAGATGTGCATCAGTGAGGCGTGTTAGGGATGTGCGTATCGATCCTGTGGTATCGATATATCGATACTCACACGCTACCCATTTGGCATCACTTTTCTGAAGAAAGTATCGATATAAACCAAAAAACGGCGTGTGGGGGGTGCAAGCATCACTTTCAGATGTTTTTGATGACTACTTAACTTCCTATGTGCTGGGACAGCCCTGTACCTGGCAGAGTATAGAGCTGGCCCAGTCACGTGACAGGAGACAGCCAATGAGCGTCATCAACGTGCAACACACACACACACACACACACACACACACACACACACACACACACACACACACACACACACACACACACACACACACACACACACACACACACACACACACACACACACACACACACACACACAGCCAGCCGACAGCGATGCAGCCAGAGCAATCGCACAGCAAACACAGATGCGGATGTTGAAATGAGAAGATACATGGAGGAAAAGGTGATCCCAAGGAGTGAGGACCCTTTGGTTTGGTGGGAAAAAAATGAAACCACATTCCCAATGCTGAACAAAGTTGCGAAAAAATACCTTGGTACTATTGCAACGTCTGTTCCAGCAGAGAGACTCTTCTCTAACCAAGGCCGGAGAAATAATCAGCCAGAGGCGTAATCGTATCAAAGCAGAAAACGTGAACGTTACTTTTCCTGAACATTAATCTGAGACTTCAGTCAAGTGTGACGTGTGACGACATATCTCGAGTACACTAAAGGTGTCACACATTTTTGTAGATCATTTTTCCAAGTTCATTTTCTCAGGGAACTGTATTTGGTATGCAGGTTTATAGCACAAGGACATCCTAGTTTATTGTGATAAGGAAATTATTGACTTTGCTTCAGAGAAGTGTTATAAATTTACTTCCACAAAGAGCTTTGAAACATAACATTGCTATGAATAATTGTTTTTTTAAGCTTTTTCTACCAAGACTTTTTTTTTAGAAATAAGAAAAGTGAAAATGTGTATATTTTTGTTTATATTTAATTTATTTTTCATATTTATGTTATTTATTTTAATTTTACTTTTATTATATATTGACCATAATAAATGTGGTATAAATGGTCTGTATTTGTCTTGTGATTTGTCTTAAATAATAACAATAGTAATAATATTTTTGACTGACAAAAATTGCCAATAAGAAATTAATGGTATCGGTATCGGTATCGATGAAAATGCAAGAAAAAGTATCGGTATCGTATCGAATCCTAAAAGTGTGGTATCGCCCATCCCTAAGGCGTGTTCTGTGTTTGTTCTTGATGAAGTTCATGTCAGAAAAGGCTGATTCACAAAGATAATATTTTTCCTCATTGTTTGCGGAACCTCCTTAATCTTTTGGACATATTTTCACAGCAATCTGGCCTTAAGCTTAATTATGATACATTTAAAATGTTAAGGATCGGAAATCTAAAGGGAACGTCCTGTTAGGATCCGCTGCTCGGATCACAGTTTGTTTACTTTTTAGTGTCACGTGTGTTTTCAGCACCTTGTTTTTGTTTCTGTTGCCATGACGGCAGATTGTGCTCACCTGCCTCTGGTTAGCGTTCGGGACACGCACCTGTTGCCCGAGCGCTAATCAAATTAGTCTTTGCCCGGGCCTCACTCGGCCTGGCTTGCTAATTTGCTTATATGCAACAGGTACGGCTACTTCGATTCCCGCTACCTTTCACGCTATGCCATTTTTTGCTTACTAGCTCCCACGCTAGTCCCTTTGTTTTTGTTTTCCATGCTATGAGCATGTCTTTGTTTTTTTCCTGCTATGATTTGTGCTTAAATAAATCATTTTCCTACCTGCACGCTGTGTCCGAAGCCGTCTGCATCCCTGGGAGAACGATCGCGCACCACGATGCGACCAGGTCGTTACACGTCCTTTCGAATGGAATGCAAAGTGCCTGGTTTGTGGACAGATGGACCAGTTAACATACTTAGTGTTGTTGTCCCCGAGAATCTGGAAGATCTAGGCTCAGTAAATTATGATAATCGACTAAGAAAGCTGGACAAAATTATGCAATTATGGAAAGGGAAATCCTTAACCTTGTATGGTAAAATATCTTTTGTCAACTCGTTTATTATTCCTCAATTTATTTATTTGTTTTTGTCATTACCAGCTCCATCACAAAACTTTTTTAAGATTTATGAGCAGAGGGTCTTCCATTTTGATGTATTTAAACACTGAGTGGTACACAAGTGTCCAGTTGGACAAAAAACATGTACTGTATCAAAATAAATTGTATCCTTTTTTACAAGTGATCCCCTCCCAGAGAGTCTGCTGGGAAACATGGCGGGGTTCATAAAGGAAACAATCCACTCATAGTGGTGTTTTCAATTTGATGTGCCAGAAAAAAGAGACAATATTTTGCAGCAGATAATATGGATGGACTCTAATATTGTAATAGATGGAAAGCCTTTCTTTTGGAAAAATATGTTTGAAAGAGGAATCATTTTTGTCAATGGTATTATCAATGAGAATGGTAAAATGATGAAGTATGATGAATTTAGAGCTATGTATGGTGATGCTTGCTCAAGCTTTTCATTTTATCAACTAACTGGAGTCATTGGGAAAAGATGGAAACAAATAATTAATTATGGAACTACTAAATTATTAGTTTGTAAACCTATAATAAGAAATTCTAGTTGGCAAAAAGGAACTAAAATAAATAGAAAAAAATATAATTTTTATTTAATAAAGAAATCTCTGAAGGCTGCCTCATACAACACAAATGGAAAATGGGAGGACTTTTTTGACTGCCCGTTGCCATGGGATGCCATATTCAAACTAATATATAAAACTACTATCGATGTGCAAAATCGTTATTTTCAAATTAAAATGATTTATAACTTCTTACCCACGGGGAATATGTTCAAATTATGGAATATGACAGAGTCAGATGATTGCCCATTTTGTTGTCAGGAGTCTGAATCCACTCTGCATTTGTTTTGGTATTGTCATATTGTGTCTTTGTTTTGGGTGGAAGTTGAAAAAATGTGTTTAAGGATTGGTTTGTTTATGAAGCTTGATGTGGTTTCTCTTATTTTAGGAGAGTTCATTGACAATCATGATTTAGTCAATTTAATTATAGTACTCAGTAAAAGGTTTATTTTTAAGGCCAAAAACAGATATTCACTTAGTATTACTTTCTTTAAAACATTTATTCAGTATTTTTTAACTTTAGAAAGTTACATGGTTGAAAACGATAATGATGCCAAAAAACATTAAAAAAGATGGGAAGTTTTCAAAGGCTTATTTTGAAAGTATAATTATGTTTATAGATTATATGATATCTGTTGTTGTGTTCCCTAATTTGAGTGACCTGGACATAATCTGGACTGTACATAAATGCTTATTTTGAAAATGTAATTTTGTTTATAAATTATATGCAATCTGTTGTGTTCCCTCATTTTTTTCTGTGTACATGAATGAAGGTGTGTGTTGCTGAGTCCGACTTGGACATTATCTGGACTGGACCTGCTTTTAAAAACCCTTTAAACAAATGTAATTTCATTGACAACCTGGTCTGGTGAAGATAAGGTCCTTTTGTTAAAAAATAAAATAAAATAAGATAAATAAATTAAAAAAAATGTCTTTGATAAAAAAGAAAGTAAAACAATATAAAACATAAAAAATAGTAATGAATGAAAATGTTAGTGGACCAGCAGCACATACAATCATGTGTCCCTTGCAGATGTGTTGTCTATGTTGTGGGTAGCAGAAATAAATAAGCCCTTTTGTGTGAGTGTGAATGGGGGGAGGGATTTTTGGGTTGATGCACTGATAGAAAGTATATCTTGTGTTTTTTCTATGTTGATTTAAAGGGAAAAAAAAAAGATTTAAAATTTTAAAATTATAAGATTTTTAGAACAGGCCAGCTGGCGACTCATCTGGTCCTTACGGGCGACCTGGTGCCCCCGCGGGCACCGCGTTGGTGACCCCTGAAGTAGAGCATGCTTAGCAGCCTAATGTACGCCCGAAACTAGAGAGGAGACATTTTACCAAGGTGTACCTATCAAGGAGGAAAATGAGCAAGTTTCATTTTCAATGGTCTCCATCTTTCAAAGGCATCCCCGACACAAATCCTGGTTTTGTTCCAGGCTTTGTCATGAATAGGTTGAGAACGGTCACTTTTAAATTGACTAAGGTCTGACATGATTAGTAACTTTACCAGTGGCAGTAGCCAGACCAAGATGGTGGTGTGTAACTGGCAACCTGGATGTGACACACTCACTGACTTTTTAATTGGTCAAAGGTGGAGGGCGGGACATCGAAATGAAAACAATAACAATATTTCGGGGCTGTAGATCTAATTTTGAAATGAGCATATGAACTACTGTTATCAGTTATAGAGGTATTGAAAAATAAGATGATTTATTAATGCCTTGTGACATATCAGGGCCATTTAATGATGAATTGACATGAAATTATTACATATGGCTCCTTTAAAAAATAGCTGCAAATGGCTCGGGCCACACTTTGGACATCCTTTTCCTAAAGGTCTTGAGTACAGCATATTCATTGCAAAGACATAAACTTGCGTTTGTTAACTCTAGCAGGAGTTAATGTCACGAGTACATCTAGAGTACAGAAGGTGTTAGGATTGTATCCTTGTCCTCAACAACCCTTTTCCTAATTGCCGGTAAAAATACCTTGACAAAGTACAATCCCTCAGCCTGCAGTATTTGCCCTATTAGAGGCTGCACGTGCAAGTGAGAAAGTGTTGGACTAATCCCAACGCTTACTTGGCCAAGTGGAATGATTAGCCTTCTGTTCAGGTCATGATTGGCCACTTCATCTCCACTTGCCGTCACAACGTGTAGCCTGATACTGAGACTTGTGCGCAGTCCGAGAGTCTGCTGGTGGAGGTTAGTGGTCGGGACGCCGCCCTCTGGACCTCGGACCAAGTCCATTAGATGAGGAAATGTGCTGGACTGCACAGCTGAATGACCATTAAAGTTTAAGAGCAGAAGGCTTCTTATGATTCACGATAGTTTGTGTCAACAAAAGGTTTCCAATGTTTTTAAAGGCTGTCTAAGATGAAATGTGATTTGATTGGGTTGTCCCAGCACTGATAGAAAAGGTCAAGTGGAGTCATTTCTCCTCCTCAGCACAGCAAATGAAATATGACTTGAGCACGTGAAGGTGACCCCTGTCAGCCGGCAAGTCTTCTGCAGATTGCTTTCTTTGTCTAATCCGCCTCACTCCGAGCAGCTGTGACAGACTGGTCATTAATTAATATTGCCACAACAAATTAGAGACAGGGCCGAGCTGCCCGTCTCCACAGGAGATGCCCCAGCAAGCCTGAGAGGGACGAGGTGTGAACAACACGCCGGAGAGGAGTTCATTAGCGGCGTTACGGCCTCAGCAGATCAACGCCAAGTGACAGCCACCACAGCACGCCGTCCTCCCAGCATCAGCTGTGATTAACACCATGGTCTGCTGGTGCAAATAGTCTGACACAACATTTGGAGCCGTCAATCTTCCGTTTCGCCAGGGAAAATGGACCTTGTGTCTGAATGAAGCACAATGGGCTGTATTGGCCAAGCCAACACACAGAATTGGACTAAAAACAAATATTACCACTTAAAATACAAACCTAAATAAGTCATGTGTGCAAGGCTTCAGAATAAGACGTGAGCATGAGTTAGTACCTTGACAGGGACAGATTCATTCCACAGTTATTTTACGGCGTTCATCAGATTGATAGCCTGAGGGAAGAAACTGTTCTTATGACGGCTCCTTTTGGCATACTGTGATTTGTGACGCCTGCCGAAGGGGTCTGCAGTGATGCTACCTGCCCAGTTCCTGACCCGGGACCGCTATAAGTCCTGGATGGGGGGAGGTGGACACCGATGATCTGATTGTCCCTTGCAGTCTGTGTGTGACCAGCTCGGTCAGACCGTGATGGAGGTGCACAGGACAGACTGGATGCTGGACGTGTAGAACATGTCCCGGGGCAGGAAGTACATCCTCTGCTGTGCCTTTTTTCTGACCGTGTCAATAGCACCGTGTACATGGACAACATGTATTTAATCTGAGTTTAAAAATGGTCCTGTGTACATGGATCACACCTTAGATCGGAACACTTTACTTTGACATGCGCAGAATCTAACATAAACGGAAAGGTGTGTTATTGTTTTTGCTACAAATTAGCTCCCTGCAGGTGCTGAAGAAACACTGACTTCCACTGTAAACAAGGAGGGAGGGGCCTATCCCCAGGTGCAAAACAAACTTTGTGCATTTCTGCTTGTCCGACGTTATCACATTATTTATTATTTCTTCTTTCTGTTCACTACTTTTGTTTCACCTCTCTTTTTGAAATGGAACTGTTCTGTGCCTTTTATGTTGAGATTATGTACAGGTTATTGTCCATTTTAAGGTTACAACATTCTGTGGAAATGTTTGAGGCTAGCAGTTAGCACTTGGAGTATCTGTAAATTTATGAATACAAATGTGTTAAGACGACAAGTGGATACCTTCTTTTATTGTTACATGGACACATGACACTCCAGCCCATACTTTTGTTTTTGCTAGTCTGGTTTTAAAGCAACAAACTCAAGAGTGTATAACACTAATTCTGTACATGTTGAATGTGGGAGACAGCAGCAAGACAATCCCTTCATTCCAATGACTTTCGGCATAAACCACCCGTCTCCATCGGAATGACATTTTGATGACATGGCATGATAAACTACTAACTACTAACTCTCCCAGCACATGACATGATCAACTACTAACTACTAACTCTCCCAGCACATGGCATGATCAACTACTAACTACTAACTCTCCAAGCACATGGCATGATCAACTACTAACTACTAACTCTCCCAGCACATGGCATGATCAACTACTAACTACTAACTCTCCCAGCACATGGCATGATCAACTAATAACTACTAACTCTCCCAGCACATGGCATGATCAATTACTAACTACTAACTCTCCCAGCACATGGCATGATCAACTACTAACTACTAACTCTCCCAGCACATGGCATGATCAACTACTAACTACTAACTCTCCCAGCACATGGCATGATCAACTACTAACTACTAACTCTCCCAGCACATGGCATGATCAACTAATAACTACTAACTCTCCCAGCACATGGCATGATCAACTACTAACTACTAACTCTCCCAGCACATGGCATGATAAACTACTAACTACTAACTCTCCCAGCACATAACATGATCAACTACTAACTACTAACTCTCCCAGCACATAACATGATAAACTACTAACTACTAACTCTCCCAGCATATGGCATGATTAACTACTAACTCTCCCAGCATATGGCATGATTAACTACTAACTCTCCCAGCACATGGCATGATCAACTACTAACTCTCCCAGCGTATGGCATGATTAACTACTAACTCTCCCAGCATATGGCATGATCAACTACTAACTCTCCCAGCACATGTCATGATCAACTACTAACTACTAACTCTCCCAGCACATGGCATGATTAACTACTAACTATCCCAGCACATGGCATGATCAACTACTACCTACTAAGTCTCCCAGCACATGGCATGATAAACTCCTAACTCTCCCAGCACATGGCATGATCAAGTACTAACTCTCCCAGCACATGGCATGATAAACTACTAACTACTAACTCTCCCAGCACATGGCATGATCAACTACTAACTACTAACTCTCCCAGCACATGGCATGATAAACTACTAACTACTAACTCTCCCAGCACATGGCATGATCAACTACTACCTACTAACTCTCCCAGCACATGGCATGATAAACTACTAACTCTCCCAGCACATGGCATGATAAACTACTAACTACTAACTCTCCCAGCACATGGCATGATAAACTACTAACTCTCCCAGCACATGGCATGATCAACTACTAACTCTCCCAGCACATGGCATGATAAACTACTAACTACTAGCTCTCCCAGCACATGGCATGATTAACTACTAACTATCCCAGCACATGGCATGATCAACTACTACCTACTAACTCTCCCAGCACATGGCATGATCAACTACTAACTACTAACTATCCCAGCACATGGCATGATAAACTACTAACTACTAACTCTCCCAGCACATGGCATGATAAACTACTAACTACTAACTCTCCCAGCATATGGCATGATCAACTACTAACTACTAACTCTCCCAGCACATGGCATGATCAAATACTAACTACTAACTCTCCCAGCACATGGCATGATAAACTACTAACTACTAACTCTCCCAGCACATGGCATGATCAACTACTAACTACTAACTCTCCCAGCACATAACATGATCAACTACTAACTACTAACTCTCCCAGCACATGGCATGATAAACTACTAACTCTCCCAGCACATGGCATGATCAACTACTAACTCTCCCAGCACATGGCATGATCAACTACTAACTCTCCCAGCACATGGCATGATAAACTACTAACTCTCCCAGCACATGGCATGATAAACTACTAACTACTAACTCTCCCAGCACATGGCATGATCAACTACTAACTCTCCCAGCACATCAATCAATCAATCAATCAATGTTTATTTATATAGCCCTAAATCACTAGTGTCTCAAAGGGCTGTACAAGCCACAACGACATCCTCGGTGTCGAGTGGGTCTGACATAATATTGTGAAAGTCCAACACATCAGCGAAAGTCCAGTCCATGGTGGGGCCAGCGGGAACCATCCCGAGTGGAGACGGGTCAGCAGCGTAGAGATGTCCCCATCTGATGGACAGGCTAGCGGTCCACCCCGGGTTGGGAGCAGAGTAGAAAAGAAAAGAAAAGAAACGGCAGATCAACTGGTCTAAAAAGGGAGTCTATTTAAAGGCTAGAGTATACAAATGAGTTTTAAGATGAGACTTAAATGCTTCTACTGAGGTAGCATCTCTAACTTTTACCGGGAGGGCATTCCATAATATTGGAGCCCGAATAGAAAACGCTCTATAGCCCGCAGACTTTTTTTTGGCTCTGGGAATCACTAATAAGCCGGAGTTCTTTGAACGCAGATTTCTTGCCGGGACATATGGTACAATACAATCGTCAAGATAGGCAGGAGCTTGACCGTGTAGTATTTTATACGTAAGTAGTAAAACCTTAAAGTCGCATCTTAGGTGCACAGGAAGCCAGTGCAAGTGAGCCAGTATAGGCGTAATATGATCAAACTTTCTTGTTTTTGTCAAAAGTCTAGCAGCCGCATTTTGTACCATCTGTAATCTTTTAATGCTAGACATAGGGAGGCCCGAAAATAATACGTTACAGTAATCGAGACGAGATGTAACGAACGCATGGATAATGATCTCAGCATCGTGGCATGATCAACTACTAACTCTCCCAGCACATGGCATGATCAACTACTAACTCTCCCAGCACATGGCATGATAAACTACTAACTCTCCCAGCACATGGCATGATCAACTACTAACTACTAACACAGACACTCATAAGGGTGTTACAATAGCACTTGGAAATATGCATGAAAACACTCTTGCAGGCATCACACACGGGGCCCTTAGGTAGTATCAATTGTTTTAGTTCTATTGTAAAACTTACAAACATTGCTTGAAATGATGAATCCAGCGGGAATGCTATGGACGGCTAAACTTCCGGTCCAAGGCACAAAACAGGAAGTACATTTTCAACCCTCAGCACCTGCAGTGAGCTAAATTGCCTAAAAGATGGCTCCATAACGCCAACATAACACACCTTTTCAGTGTGTCTGTGCTGGCCATGGGAAATTGTGCATTATCTACCTCCCCTGTTACATTCATAAAACTACTCTACTGTAGTTTTTTGTTCACCCCAACAACTATTGTGTTGTTTTCAAACAATATGTTTTGTCTAAAAGTTAGTTTTTCTTTTTAAAAGACATTTCACATATTGAAATGGTTCTGTTTTGGTCGGGCCAAGCACAGATTCAATTGAATCAACAATCATTTCAAAGGGCGGGACTGCTTTAAAATAGGAGGATTCTGAGTTTGATGCTCGGTCCTGCTCATAAGTTGAGGTACTACTGTATAAGTTGAGGTACTACTGTATAAGTTGAGGTACTACTGTATAAGTTGAGGTACTACTGTATAAGTTGAGGTACTACTGTATACGTCGAGGTACTACTGTATAAGTTGAGGTACTACTGTATAAGTTGAGGTACTACTGTATAAGTTGAGGTACTACTGTATACGTTGAGGTACTACTGTATAAGTTGAGGTACTACTGTATACGTCGAGGTACTACTGTATAAGTTGAGGTACTACTGTATACGTTGAGGTACTACTGTATAAGTTGAGGTACTACTGTATACGTCGAGGTACTACTGTATAAGTTGAGGTACTACTGTATACGTTGAGGTACTACTGTATAAGTTGAGGTACTACTGTATAAGTTGAGGTACTACTGTATACGTTGAGGTACTACTGTATAAGTTGAGGTACTACTGTATACGTCGAGGTACTACTGTATAAGTTGAGGTACTACTGTATACGTTGAGGTACTACTGTATAAGTTGAGGTACTACTGTATAAGTTGAGGTACTACTGTATACGTTGAGGTACTACTGTATAAGTTGAGGTACTACTGTATACGTCGAGGTACTACTGTATAAGTTGAGGTACTACTGTATACGTTGAGGTACTACTGTATAAGTTGAGGTACTACTGTATACGTCGAGGTACTACTGTATAAGTTGAGGTACTACTGTATACGTTGAGGTACTACTGTATAAGTTGAGGTACTACTGTATAAGTTGAGGTACTACTGTATACGTTGAGGTACTACTGTATAAGTTGAGGTACTACTGTATACGTCGAGGTACTACTGTATAAGTTGAGGTACTACTGTATACGTTGAGGTACTACTGTATAAGTTGAGGTACTACTGTATAAGTTGAGGTACTACTGTATAAGTTGAAGTACTACTGTATTTGCTTAAAACGGCTGTGCAAAATATTCTGTTATAAAGGCCAGTTTCATCAACTATTTTTGCTTTTTGATGATCACTTTTGTCAGTTTCAAAATGGGTCAGTAATTTTTGTGGGCTTTTCTTTCTTTGATGCAAGGGTAACCAAAAGTTTCTTACCTTGTTCTTGGCAGAGGGCAGTAAGAAAAACTACAGCCTGGTTAGTATTTATAGCGTGTAGTCCTGCAAATTGTACATGAATCCTTTGACTGCTGAAAGAATGTGTTGTTCTGAATAATGTGTCATTGCTCTGGCTAGCTGCAGAGCTATTAGCTCACAAGCTATCACAATAACCAAAAGGTCATAAAAACATAGCATGTGTTAATCTGCATTAAAGAAAATAGGGACATTAAAATTATGTTAAATTAGTTCATTAAAGTTAATTAGTCATAAAGTCATGAACGTAACAGCCCTAATCAAAGCTAATTATTATCTGTGACCTCTGTAATTTGAGGGAAGGGGATGAATGAGACTCGGCATGGTTGTATGTTTCAGGTCTGCCCTTTCAGCGCTCGTTCCACTCATCTTTTCCTGACGTAAAAGCAGCATGAAAGACTAAAGATTTGTGTGTGAAGTGATCAAAGTTGGAATAAGAGCCTATTTAACAGACAAATGTTAGCATCTTCCTCAAGTGTCTAATACCTATGTAAAATATGACCTATGAAGCTGCTAATGTACTGCGCCAGCTTTGAGGGAAACCTTTAACAAAATGGTTGCTGGGGTCAAGTCACTTGGCGTAAAGGAAAAACGCCCCTGTAATCTTTTCCAAAGACCCTGGGCTGGCCGTGGCTTGCTGCGATACTAAGTCTTCATTGTTTGAGACTGTCCTCCTTTCCCCTCCAGAGCCTCTCTACCGGTGTGCCGGAGCATGGCAACAATCAATTCTGAGGAACCTCTCACACTCCATTAAAAGCATAACCAAGTTCATTACAATTTCATAGGCGCTCAGGTAGCAAATGGCTTCTGATAAATCATGGCTATTGGTCCTGTGTGGCCTTGTGTGTTGTAGGTTTATCTCTGCTTCTCAGGCAGGGGAGAGGTCTGAATGTGTGGCCTTTAAATGACCTTCCAGGCAATGGACACTTGGATGTCTGTGAAGGCAACATTGGACTATTTCTAGACATCCATCAAACATCTGTACCCTGGGAATTAACAGGTTTTCAACCTGTGAAGCACGCTTGCTTTCTTGGGCGCCAGATAACTTTACAACGGGACCGAAACAAGCAACAAATCTGTAGTTACACCTTTCGCCCACCAGATGTCAACAAAGACTGGGAGATAACACCAAAGCACAAAGTGAAAGTTCGAAAACCCGAGAGCTACATTCCAGCTGTTTGATGCCCGCCATTAGGCAAATTGGGGAAACTTCTTCTTCTTACTTAAGAATATTAAAACATTTACATCAAATGCATTGGAAATGTCACTAAAACAGAAGTGTCATGGATCAAACACTATGAAGCATCAACACGTGATGAAACTCGAGGAGTGAAGAACAACATCATCCATCAAATGGAACTAGGAAAAGGGAACAATTCCAGAGTATGGATAACTTTGATCTTGCCAAATAAGGGTAATGTTATTTCCTGTTAAAAAAAAAAATATATATATATATATATATATATATATATATATATATATATATATATATATATATATATATATATATATATATATATATATATATATATATATATATATATATATATATATATATATATATCCATCCATCCATCCATTTTCTACCGCTTGTTCATTTCGGGGTCGCGGGGGGTGCTAGAGCCTATCTCACTCATACTTGCCAACCCTCCCGATTTTTTTCCAGGAGACTCCTAAATTTCAGTGCCCCTCCCAAAAATCTCCCGGGTCAACCATTCTCCCGAATTTCCCCCGATTTTCACCCGGACAATAATGTTAAGGGCGTGCCGTGATGGCATTGCCTTTAGCGTCCTCTACAACCTGTCGACGCGTCCGCTTTTTCACCATACAAACAGCGTGCCGGCCCAGTCACATGTTGTATGCGGCTTCTGCATACACACGAGAGTGACTGCAGGACATACTTGATCAACAGCCATACAAGTCACACTGAGGGTGGCCGTATAAACAAGTTTAACACTGTTACAAATATGTGCCACACTGTGAATCCACACCAAACAAGAATGACAAACACATTTTGGAAGAACATCCGCACCGTAACACAACATAAACACAATAGAATAAATACCCAGAATCCCTTGCATCCCTAACTCTTCTGGGCTACAATATACACCCCCGCTACCACCAAACCCCGCCCCCTCACCTCAACACCCCCCCCCCCCCCCCCCCCCCAATATCCCGGATTTGAAGGTCTCAAGGTTGGCAAGTATGATCTCAGCTGCATTATATGTGTGTGTATATATATATATATATATATATATATATATATATATATATATATATATATATATATATATATATATATACTTTATTGATTTCCCATAGAGGAGATTCAGGTGTCCAGTAGCAGAAAACACATCCATTCATACCAACAACAATAAATACCCAATATTCAGAGATACCAATAAGGTGCGCATGTTATGTCTGAGCAGCCATAGTGTCATGCTAAGGATGCCTGGAGTTCCTCAGGATGCCCTGCATGAGAGCCCTTATCCTTCTCTCAAGCACTGCGTCCACATTTTCCCCATCACAGAAACCCATTTCCTGATCAGTCTGTCCAACCAGTGATCTCTCTCATGGTGGTGCTACCACCACAACACACAACACCAAAGACAATGGCACTAGCTACAGTTCTACAGACTGATAAAGTATGTGTAACATCAAACGACCTAAGCCTCCTCAGGGAGAAGAGTCTGCTCTGATCTTTCTTGCACACAGCATTTTCCTGTGCTGACCAGTCCAGTTTGTGGTCCAGGTGGACTCCCAGGTACTTGTACGACTGGACCCTTTCAATGTTCTGTTCATTTATTTTGACCGGCTGATTGGAGGAACTTCTGCTAAAGTCAATGATCATCTTCTTAGTCTTGGACGCGTTAAGGATTAGACCATTTATTTTACTCCGGCCACCAGGACCCTGTACTCGGTTTCATCCCTTCCCCTCACACATGCCACAACAGTGGAATCACCAGAGTACTTCTGTATGAGGCATGTAGATGAGTTGTGTACAAGGTCCTCAGTATGAAGTGTTAAGCGGAAGGGGGCCAGAATGGTACCCTGTGGTGCCTGCGTATTGCTTACCACAGTATTTAGAAACACTCCTCCCTAACCAGACATACTGTGACTGTCCCGTTAGGTAGTCGTAGATCCAGTTGGTAACAATAGGATCAACTCCGATCCTCACCTGTTTCTCCGTCAGTAAGAGAGGTTGGATGGTATTGAATGCACTCCTGAAGTCAAAGAATATCAACCTCACACAGCCTCCAGTTCCCTCCAGGAAGGACACGGACCAATGCAGCACGTAGAGGACCACGTTGTTCACTCCCATGTCCTGCTGGTAGGCAAACAGTGGAGGGTCAAGAGCTTGCTCTACCTGTGGTTTGAGTAGTCGACGTACCAGCCTCTTAATAGTCTTCATAATGACAGTGCCACTGGTCTGTAGTCCTACCGGCCTCATTACCTTGGGGATGGGCACAAGGCAGGAGGTTTTCCAGTTTGAAGACTTTTGTTGAGGATGGTATGTAGAGGCACATTCCTTAAGGAGCCTTGGTGTTATTCCATCAGCACCAGCAGATGTCCTACCTTGGAGCTTCCTCAGTTCCTCACGGACCTCCTCCACAGTGCAGGTGGTCACTGCAGCAGGGGAGGAGTCAAACCGGTTGTCAAAGTCATCATCATTACCGACCACCTCACTGCCCTTCTTTTTGTGGCCACTAATGGCCCTCAGGCCCCTCCACACTTGACGTGTGTTGGTATTCTGTAGTCTCCCCCTGGTCTGTCTCAATGTCCTTATTGGACTCATTGACCAGAGTGCATGTTTAATTTTTCTTCCTGCAATTATTAATTTAAAAACACAATTACATTGCTAACTAATCATTTTAATTCTAGGTCGAATGTAGTGGCTTTTTTTATCCAGCAGATGGCGAAATAATGAAACACTGTGCAGCCAATGCAGCCAGTGAGTGCGCCTTACACTCACAGAGGTATCATTTACCCTCTGCTACAGAATCCATATGGTCAACAACGTTTAAACGTTCCTGTCTACATGCAGCACACTTCCTGTCAACATGAGCACACTTCCTGTCAACATGCAGCACACTTCCTGTCAACATGAGCACACATCCTGTCAACATGCAGCACACTTCCTGTCAACATGAGCACACTTCCCGTCAACATGCAGCACACTTCCTGTCAACATGCAGCACACTTCCTGTCAACATGAGCACACTTCCTGTCAACATGCAGCACACTTCCTGTCAACATGCAGCACACTTCCTGTCAACATGCAGCACACTTCCTGTTAACATGCAGCACAGTTCCTGTCAACATGAGCACACTTCCTGTCAACATGCAGCACACTTCCTGTCAACATGAGCACACTTCCTGTCAACATGCAGCACACTTCCTGTCAATATGCAGCACACTTCCTGTCAACATGAGCACACTTCCTGTCAACATGAGCACACTTCCTGTTAACATGCAGCACACTTCCTGTCAACATGAGCACACTTCCTGTCAACATGAGCAGCATTTAAAGGCCTACTGAAATGAAATGTTTTCATTCAAACGGGGATAGCAGATCCATTCTATGTGTCATACTTGATCATTTCGCGATATTGCCATATTTTTGCTGAAAGGATTTAGTAGAGAACATCGACGATAAAGTTCGCAACTTTTGATCGCTCATAAAAAAAGCCTTGCCTGTAGCGGAAGTAGCGTGACGTCACAGGTTGAAAGGCTCCTCGCATCTGCACATTGTTCACACCAGCAGCGAGAGAGATTCGGACCGAGAAAGCGACGATTACCCCATTAATTTGAGCGAGGATGAAAGATTTGTGGATGAGGAACGTGAGAGTGAAGGACTAGAGTGCAGTGCAAGACGTATCTTTTTTCGCTCTGACCGTAACTTAGGTACAAGCTGGCTCATTGGATTCCACACTTTCTCCTTTTTCTATTGTGGATCACGGATTTGTATTTTAAACCACCTGGGATACTATATCCTCTTGAAAATGAGAGTCCAGAACGCCAAATGGACATTCACAGTGACTTTTATCTCCACGCAAATACATCAGCGAAGCTCTTTAGCTACGGAGCTAACGTGATAGCATCGTGCTTAAATGCAGATAGAAACAAAATAAATAAACCCCTGACTGGAAGGATAGACAGAAGATCAACAATACTATTAAACCATGGACATGTAACTACACGGTTAATAATTCTCAGCCTTGCAAAGCTTAACAACGCTGTTGCTAACGACGCCATTGAAGCTAACTTAGCAACGGGACCTCACTGAGCTATGATAAAAACATTAGCGCTCCACCTACGCCAGCCAGCCCTCATCTGCTCATCAACACCCGTGCTCACCTGCGTTCCAGCGATCGACAGAAGGACGAAGGACTTCACCCGATCATCCGTGCGGTCTGCGGCTAGTGTCGGCTAGCGCGTCTGCTATCCAAGTCAAAGTCCTCCTGGTTGTGTTGCTGCAGCCAGCCGCTAATACACCGATCCCACCTACAGCTTTCTTCTTTGCAGTCTTCATTGTTCATTAAACAAATTGCAAAAGATTCACCAACACAGATGTCCAGAATACTGTGGAATTTTGAGATGAAAACAGAGCTTTTTTGTATTGCATTCAATGGTGTCCCAATACTTCCGTTTAACTATTGACGTCACGCGCATACGTCATCATACATAGACCTTTTCAAGCGGAAGTTTAGCGGAAAATGTAAAATGTCACTTTATAAGTTAACCCGGCCGTATTGGCATGTGTTGCAATGTTAAGATTTCATCATTGATATATAAACTATCAGACTGCGTGGTCGCTAGTAGTGGCTTTCAGTAGGCCTTTAAGAAGACACAATTGTAATGATTGTAGAAAAGTAAGTGATATAAAATATCAGTTGTACGTGTTGATGCAGTGTAAAGGTACAGGTGTGGCAGGAAGTGTGTACAGCCAGTGTAAAGGTACAGGTGTGGCAGGAAGTGTGTACAGCCAGTGTAAAGGTACAGGTGTGGCAGGAAGTGTGTACAGCCAGTGTAAAGGTACAGGTGTGGCAGGAAGTGTGTACAGCCAGGGTAAATGTACAGGTGTGGCAGGAAGTGTGTACAGCCAGTGTAAAGGTACAGGTGTGGCAGGAAGTGTGTACAGCCAGTGTAAAGGTACAGGTGTGGCAGGAAGTGTGTACAGCCAGTGTAAAGGTACAGGTGTGGCAGGAAGTGTGTACAGCCAGTGTAAAGGTACAGGTGTGGCAGGAAGTGTGTACAGCCAGGGTCAAGGTACAGGTGTGGCAGGAAGTGTGTACAGCCAGTGTAAAGGTACAGGTGTGGCAGGAAGTGTGTACAGCCAGTGTAAAGGTACAGGTGTGGCAGGAAGTGTGTACAGCCAGGGTCAAGGTACAGGTGTGGCAGGAAGTGTGTACAGCCAGTGTAAAGGTACAGGTGTGGCAGGAAGTGTGTACAGCCAGTGTAAAGGTACAGGTGTGGCAGGAAGTGTGTACAGCCAGTGTAAAGGTACAGGTGTGGCAGGAAGTGTGTACAGCAGCACCTTTGCCACCTAAATCTTGACATGAGTTGAATGAATATGATTAGAATGTGTCTTCATCAACTCGCCAGGGGTAGTTGGCTGTAAGCTCGCTTGGTTACATGTCAAATGTTCATTAATGTTGACGAATATGTATTATGCATACTCACCTGTTAAGGAGAGTTGGAGTAAAGCGACCCACAAACAGTTTGTTCTGTTCTTCCAGAGGAACAGAAGCAAATAAACCACTTGAAATACGTAATGCCTGCTGAACATCAACACTGCAGATCCTCTTTGCCGTCCATCAATACCCGCAGGTGGCGCTGGAAACTGACAACTTCACTTGAGTGTAAAACGGCAAGAGTCCACTGCCATGGTGGCGCCATTCCACAGCCAGTACGCATCCAGCAGTAATCCAGGGTTAGACACACCTACTCTTATCTAACAGAGCTTCTTAGGTATCTTTTAGTAAGACATGCACCTGGGGATAGGCCCCTCCCTCCTCCAAAGACATGCACCTGGGGATAGGCCCCTCCCTCCTCCAAAGACATGCACCTGGGGATAGGCCCCTCCCTCCTCCAAAGACATGCACCTGGGGATAGGCCCCTCCCTCCTCCAAAGACATGCACCTGGGGATGGCCCCTTCCTCTTCCAAAGACATGCACCTGGGGATGGCCCCTCCCTCCTCCAAAGACATGCACCTGGGGATAGGCCCCTTCCTCTTCCAAAGACATGCACCTGGGGATAGGCCCCTCCCTCCAAAGACATGCACCTGGGGATAGGCCCCTCCCTCCTCCAAAGACATGCACCTGGGGATAGGCCCCTCTCACCTCCAAAGACATGCACCTGGAGATAGGCCCCTCCCTCCTCCAAAGACATGCACCTGGGGATAGGCCCCTCCCTCCTCCAAAGACATGCACCTGGGGATAGGCCCCTCCCTCCTCCAAAGACATGCACCTGGGGATAGGCCCCTCCCTCTTCCAAAGACATGCACCTGGGGATAGGCCCCTTCCTCTTCCAAAGACATGCACCTGGGGATAGGCCCCTCCCTCCTCCAAAGATATGCACCTGGGGATAGGCCCCTCTCACCTCCAAAGACATGCACCTGGAGATAGGCCCCTCCCTCCTCCAAAGACATGCACCTGGGGATAGGCCCCTCTCACCTCCAAAGACATGCACCTGGAGATAGGCCCCTCTCACCTCCAAAGACATGCACCTGGAGATAGGCCCCTCCCTCCTCCAAAGACATGCACCTGGGGATAGGCCCCTTCCTCTTCCAAAGACATGCACCTGGGGATAGGCCCCTCCCACCTTCAAAGACATGCACCTGGGGATAGGTTGATTGGCAACACTAAATGGTCCCGAGTGTGTGAATGTTGTCTGTGTTGGCCCTGCCATGAGGTGGACACTTGTCCAGGGTCTGCCCCGCCTTCCTTGTCCAGGGTCTGCCCCGCCTTCCTTGTCCAGGGTGTAAGTCCAGTAAAAACGTCAACATGGACTTTGTAGGAAGAGAGAGAACATGGTGGTGTGGGAACTGAGGAGTTGGTGGACGTACAGTAACATGGTGGTGTGGGAACTGAGGAGCTGGTGGACGTACAGTAACATGGTGGTGTGGGAACTGAGGAGTTGGTGGACGTACAGTAACATGGTGGTGTGGGAACTGAGGAGTTGGTGGACGTACAGTAACATGGTGGTGTGGGAACTGAGGAGTTGGTGGACGTACAGTAACATGGTGGTGTGGGAACTGAGGAGTTGGTGGACGTACAGTAACATGGTGGTGTGGGTACTGAGGAGTTGGTGGACGTACAGTAACATGGTGGTGTGCGAACTGAGGAGTTGGTGGACGTACAGTAACATGGTGGTGTGGGTACTGAGGAGCTGGTGGACGTACAGTAACATGGTGGTGTGCGAACTGAGGAGTTGGTGGACGTACAGTAACATGGTGGTGTGGGTACTGAGGAGTTGGTGGACGTACAGTAACATGGTGGTGTGGGTACTGAGGAGTTGGTGGACGTACAGTAACATGGTGGTGTGGAAACTGAGGAGTTGGTGGACGTACAGTAACATGGTGGTGTGGGAACTGAGGAGTTGGTGGACGTACAGTAACATGGTGGTGTGGGTACTGAGGAGCTGGTGGACGTACAGTAACATGGTGGTGTGGGTACTGAGGAGCTGGTGGACGTACAGTAACATGGTGGTGTGGGTACTGAGGAGTTGGTGGACGTACAGTAACATGGTGGTGTGGGAACTGAGGAGTTGGTGGACGTACAGTAACATGGTGGTGTGGGAACTGAGGAGCTGGTGGACGTACAGTAACATGGTGGTGTGGGAACTGAGGAGTTGGTGGACGTACAGTAACATGGTGGTGTGGGAACTGAGGAGTTGGTGGACGTACAGTAACATGGTGGTGTGGGAACTGAGGAGTTGGTGGACGTACAGTAACATGGTGGTGTGGGTACTGAGGAGCTGGTGGACGTACAGTAACATGGTGGTGTGGGAACTGAGGAGTTGGTGGACGTACAGTAACATGGTGGTGTGGGTACTGAGGAGCTGGTGGACGTACAGTAACATGGTGGTGTGCGAACTGAGGAGTTGGTGGACGTACAGTAACATGGTGGTGTGGGTACTGAGGAGCTGGTGGACGTACAGTAACATGGTGGTGTGCGAACTGAGGAGTTGGTGGACGTACAGTAACATGGTGGTGTGGGTACTGAGGAGTTGGTGGACGTACAGTAACATGGTGGTGTGGGTACTGAGGAGTTGGTGGACGTACAGTAACATGGTGGTGTGGAAACTGAGGAGTTGGTGGACGTACAGTAACATGGTGGTGTGGGAACTGAGGAGTTGGTGGACGTACAGTAACATGGTGGTGTGGGTACTGAGGAGCTGGTGGACGTACAGTAACATGGTGGTGTGGGTACTGAGGAGCTGGTGGACGTACAGTAACATGGTGGTGTGGGTACTGAGGAGCTGGTGGACGTACAGTAACATGGTGGTGTGCGAACTGAGGAGTTGGTGGACGTACAGTAACATGGTGGTGTGGGTACTGAGGAGTTGGTGGACGTACAGTAACATGGTGGTGTGGGTACTGAGGAGTTGGTGGACGTACAGTAACATGGTGGTGTGGAAACTGAGGAGTTGGTGGACGTACAGTAACATGGTGGTGTGGGTACTGAGGAGCTGGTGGACGTACAGTAACATGGTGGTGTGGGTACTGAGGAGCTGGTGGACGTACAGTAACATGGTGGTGTGCGAACTGAGGAGTTGGTGGACGTACAGTAACATGGTGGTGTGGGTACTGAGGAGTTGGTGGACGTACAGTAACATGGTGGTGTGGGAACTGAGGAGTTGGTGGACGTACAGTAACATGGTGGTGTGGGAACTGAGGAGTTGGTGGATGTACAGTAACATGGTGGTGTGGGAACTGAGGAGTTGGTGGACGTACAGTAACATGGTGGTGTGGGTACTGAGGAGCTGGTGGACGTACAGTAACATGGTGGTGTGGGTACTGAGGAGCTGGTGGACGTACAGTAACATGGTGGTGTGGGTACTGAGGAGCTGGTGGACGTACAGTAACATGGTGGTGTGCGAACTGAGGAGTTGGTGGACGTACAGTAACATGGTGGTGTGGGTACTGAGGAGTTGGTGGACGTACAGTTACATGGTGGTGTGGGTACTGAGGAGTTGGTGGACGTACAGTAACATGGTGGTGTGGAAACTGAGGAGTTGGTGGACGTACAGTAACATGGTGGTGTGGGTACTGAGGAGCTGGTGGACGTACAGTAACATGGTGGTGTGGGTACTGAGGAGCTGGTGGACGTACAGTAACATGGTGGTGTGGGTACTGAGGAGCTGGTGGACGTACAGTAACATGGTGGTGTGCGAACTGAGGAGTTGGTGGACGTACAGTAACATGGTGGTGTGGGTACTGAGGAGTTGGTGGACGTACAGTAACATGGTGGTGTGGGTACTGAGGAGCTGGTGGACGTACAGTAACATGGTGGTGTGGGTACTGAGGAGCTGGTGGACGTACAGTAACATGGTGGTGTGCGAACTGAGGAGTTGGTGGACGTACAGTAACATGGTGGTGTGGGTACTGAGGAGTTGGTGGACGTACAGTAACATGGTGGTGTGGGTACTGAGGAGTTGGTGGACGTACAGTAACATGGTGGTGTGGAAACTGAGGAGTTGGTGGACGTACAGTAACATGGTGGTGTGGAAACTGAGGAGTTGGTGGACGTACAGTAACATGGTGGTGTGGGTACTGAGGAGCTGGTGGACGTACAGTAACATGGTGGTGTGGGTACTGAGGAGCTGGTGGACGTACAGTAACATGGTGGTGTGCGAACTGAGGAGTTGGTGGACGTACAGTAACATGGTGGTGTGGGTACTGAGGAGTTGGTGGACGTACAGTAACATGGTGGTGTGGGTACTGAGGAGTTGGTGGACGTACAGTAACATGGTGGTGTGCGAACTGAGGAGTTGGTGGACGTACAGTAACATGGTGGTGTGGGTACTGAGGAGCTGGTGGACGTACAGTAACATGGTGGTGTGGGTACTGAGGAGCTGGTGGACGTACAGTAACATGGTGGTGTGGGTACTGAGGAGCTGGTGGACGTACAGTAACATGGTGGTCTAGGAACTGAGGAGTTGGTGGACGTACAGTAACATGGTGGTCTAGGAACTGAGGAGTTGGTGGACGTACAGTAACATGGTGGTGTGGGAACTGAGGAGTTGGTGGACGTACAGTAACATGGTGGTGTGGGAACTGAGGAGTTGGTGGACGTACAGTAACATGGTGGTGTGGGAACTGAGGAGCTGGTGGACGTACAGTAACATGGTGGTGTGGGAACTGAGGAGTTGGTGGACGTACAGTAACATGGTGGTGTGGGAACTGAGGAGTTGGTGGACGTACAGTAACATGGTGGTGTGGGAACTGAGGAGTTGGTGGACGTACAGTAACATGGTGGTGTGGGAACTGAGGAGTTGGTGGACGTACAGTAACATGGTGGTGTGGGTACTGAGGAGCTGGTGGACGTACAGTAACATGGTGGTGTGCGAACTGAGGAGTTGGTGGACGTACAGTAACATGGTGGTGTGGGTACTGAGGAGCTGGTGGACGTACAGTAACATGGTGGTGTGCGAACTGAGGAGTTGGTGGACGTACAGTAACATGGTGGTGTGGGTACTGAGGAGTTGGTGGACGTACAGTAACATGGTGGTGTGGGTACTGAGGAGTTGGTGGACGTACAGTAACATGGTGGTGTGGAAACTGAGGAGTTGGTGGACGTACAGTAACATGGTGGTGTGGGAACTGAGGAGTTGGTGGACGTACAGTAACATGGTGGTGTGGGTACTGAGGAGCTGGTGGACGTACAGTAACATGGTGGTGTGGGTACTGAGGAGCTGGTGGACGTACAGTAACATGGTGGTGTGGGTACTGAGGAGTTGGTGGACGTACAGTAACATGGTGGTGTGGGAACTGAGGAGTTGGTGGACGTACAGTAACATGGTGGTGTGGGAACTGAGGAGCTGGTGGACGTACAGTAACATGGTGGTGTGGGAACTGAGGAGTTGGTGGACGTACAGTAACATGGTGGTGTGGGAACTGAGGAGTTGGTGGACGTACAGTAACATGGTGGTGTGGGAACTGAGGAGTTGGTGGACGTACAGTAACATGGTGGTGTGGGTACTGAGGAGCTGGTGGACGTACAGTAACATGGTGGTGTGGGAACTGAGGAGTTGGTGGACGTACAGTAACATGGTGGTGTGGGTACTGAGGAGCTGGTGGACGTACAGTAACATGGTGGTGTGCGAACTGAGGAGTTGGTGGACGTACAGTAACATGGTGGTGTGGGTACTGAGGAGCTGGTGGACGTACAGTAACATGGTGGTGTGCGAACTGAGGAGTTGGTGGACGTACAGTAACATGGTGGTGTGGGTACTGAGGAGTTGGTGGACGTACAGTAACATGGTGGTGTGGGTACTGAGGAGTTGGTGGACGTACAGTAACATGGTGGTGTGGAAACTGAGGAGTTGGTGGACGTACAGTAACATGGTGGTGTGGGAACTGAGGAGTTGGTGGACGTACAGTAACATGGTGGTGTGGGTACTGAGGAGCTGGTGGACGTACAGTAACATGGTGGTGTGGGTACTGAGGAGCTGGTGGATGTACAGTAACATGGTGGTGTGGGTACTGAGGAGCTGGTGGACGTACAGTAACATGGTGGTGTGCGAACTGAGGAGTTGGTGGACGTACAGTAACATGGTGGTGTGGGTACTGAGGAGTTGGTGGACGTACAGTAACATGGTGGTGTGGGTACTGAGGAGTTGGTGGACGTACAGTAACATGGTGGTGTGGAAACTGAGGAGTTGGTGGACGTACAGTAACATGGTGGTGTGGGTACTGAGGAGCTGGTGGACGTACAGTAACATGGTGGTGTGGGTACTGAGGAGCTGGTGGACGTACAGTAACATGGTGGTGTGCGAACTGAGGAGTTGGTGGACGTACAGTAACATGGTGGTGTGGGTACTGAGGAGTTGGTGGACGTACAGTAACATGGTGGTGTGGGAACTGAGGAGTTGGTGGACGTACAGTAACATGGTGGTGTGGGAACTGAGGAGTTGGTGGACTGTACAGTAACATGGTGGTGTGGGAACTGAGGAGTTGGTGGACGTACAGTAACATGGTGGTGTGGGTACTGAGGAGCTGGTGGACGTACAGTAACATGGTGGTGTGGGTACTGAGGAGCTGGTGGACGTACAGTAACATGGTGGTGTGGGTACTGAGGAGTTGGTGGACGTACAGTAACATGGTGGTGTGCGAACTGAGGAGTTGGTGGACGTACAGTAACATGGTGGTGTGGGTACTGAGGAGTTGGTGGACGTACAGTAACATGGTGGTGTGGGTACTGAGGAGTTGGTGGACGTACAGTAACATGGTGGTGTGGAACTGAGGAGTTGGTGGACGTACAGTAACATGGTGGTGTGGGTACTGAGGAGCTGGTGGACGTACAGTAACATGGTGGTGTGGGTACTGAGGAGCTGGTGGACGTACAGTAACATGGTGGTGTGTGCGAACTGAGGAGTTGGTGGACGTACAGTAACATGGTGGTGTGGGTACTGAGGAGTTGGTGGACGTACAGTAACATGGTGGTGTGGGTACTGAGGAGTTGGTGGACGTACAGTAACATGGTGGTGTGGAACTGAGGAGTTGGTGGACGTACAGTAACATGGTGGTGTGGAAACTGAGGAGTTGGTGGACGTACAGTAACATGGTGGTGTGGGTACTGAGGAGCTGGTGGACGTACAGTAACATGGTGGTGTGGGTACTGAGGAGTGGTGGACGTACAGTAACATGGTGGTGTGCGAACTGAGGAGTTGGTGGACGTACAGTAACATGGTGGTGTGGGTACTGAGGAGTTGGTGGACGTACAGTAACATGGTGGTGTGGGTACTGAGGAGTTGGTGGACGTACAGTAACATGGTGGTGTGCGAACTGAGGAGTTGGTGGACGTACAGTAACATGGTGGTGTGGGTACTGAGGAGCTGGTGGACGTACAGTAACATGGTGGTGTGGGTACTGAGGAGTTGGTGGACGTACAGTAACATGGTGGTGTGGGTACTGAGGAGTTGGTGGACGTACAGTAACATGGTGGTGTGGAACTGAGGAGTTGGTGGACGTACAGTAACATGGTGGTGTGGAACTGAGGAGTTGGTGGACGTACAGTAACATGGTGGTGTGGGAACTGAGGAGTTGGTGGACGTACAGTAACATGGTGGTGTGGGAACTGAGGAGTTGGTGGACGTACAGTAACATGGTGGTGTGGGAACTGAGGAGTTGGTGGACGTACAGTAACATGGTGGTGTGGGTACTGAGGAGTTGGTGGACGTACAGTAACATGGTGGTGTGGGAACTGAGGAGTTGGTGGACGTACAGTAACATGGTGGTGTGGGAACTGAGGAGTTGGTGGACGTACAGTAACATGGTGGTGTGGGAACTGAGGAGTTGGTGGACGTACAGTAACATGGTGGTGTGGGAACTGAGGAGCTGGTGGACGTACAGTAACATGGTGGTGTGGGAACTGAGGAGTTGGTGGACGTACAGTAACATGGTGGTGTGGGTACTGAGGAGTTGGTGGACGTACAGTAACATGGTGGTGTGGGAACTGAGGAGTTGGTGGACGTACAGTAACATGGTGGTGTGGGAACTGAGGAGTTGGTGGACGTACAGTAACATGGTGGTGTGGGAACTGAGGAGTTGGTGGACGTACAGTAACATGGTGGTGTGGGTACTGAGGAGTTGGTGGACGTACAGTAACATGGTGGTGTGGGTACTGAGGAGTTGGTGGACGTACAGTAACATGGTGGTGTGGAACTGAGGAGTTGGTGGACGTACAGTAACATGGTGGTGTGGGAACTGAGGAGTTGGTGGACGTACAGTAACATGGTGGTGTGGGTACTGAGGAGCTGGTGGACGTACAGTAACATGGTGGTGTGGGTACTGAGGAGTTGGTGGACGTACAGTAACATGGTGGTGTGGGTACTGAGGAGTTGGTGGACGTACAGTAACATGGTGGTGTGGGAACTGAGGAGTTGGTGGACGTACAGTAACATGGTGGTGTGGGAACTGAGGAGCTGGTGGACGTACAGTAACATGGTGGTGTGGGAACTGAGGAGTTGGTGGACGTACAGTAACATGGTGGTGTGGGAACTGAGGAGTTGGTGGACGTACAGTAACATGGTGGTGTGGGTACTGAGGAGTTGGTGGACGTACAGTAACATGGTGGTGTGGGTACTGAGGAGTTGGTGGACGTACAGTAACATGGTGGTGTGGGAACTGAGGAGTTGGTGGACGTACAGTAACATGGTGGTGTGGGAACTGAGGAGTTGGTGGACGTACAGTAACATGGTGGTGTGGGTACTGAGGAGTTGGTGGACGTACAGTAACATGGTGGTGTGGGTACTGAGGAGTTGGTGGACGTACAGTAACATGGTGGTGTGGGTACTGAGGAGTTGGTGGACGTACAGTAACATGGTGGTGTGGAACTGAGGAGTTGGTGGACGTACAGTAACATGGTGGTGTGGGTACTGAGGAGTTGGTGGACGTACAGTAACATGGTGGTGTGGGTACTGAGGAGTTGGTGGACGTACAGTAACATGGTGGTGTGGGAAACTGAGGAGTTGGTGGACGTACAGTAACATGGTGGTGTGGGTACTGAGGAGCTGGTGGACGTACAGTAACATGGTGGTGTGGGTACTGAGGAGTTGGTGGACGTACAGTAACATGGTGGTGTGGGAACTGAGGAGTTGGTGGACGTACAGTAACATGGTGGTGTGGGAACTGAGGAGTTGGTGGACGTACAGTAACATGGTGGTGTGGGAACTGAGGAGTTGGTGGACGTACAGTAACATGGTGGTGTGGGAACTGAGGAGTTGGTGGACGTACAGTAACATGGTGGTGTGGGTACTGAGGAGTTGGTGGACGTACAGTAACATGGTGGTGTGGGAACTGAGGAGTTGGTGGACGTACAGTAACATGGTGGTGTGGGTACTGAGGAGCTGGTGGACGTACAGTAACATGGTGGTGTGGAACTGAGGAGTTGGTGGACGTACAGTAACATGGTGGTGTGGGTACTGAGGAGCTGGTGGACGTACAGTAACATGGTGGTGTGGAACTGAGGAGTTGGTGGACGTACAGTAACATGGTGGTGTGGGTACTGAGGAGTTGGTGGACGTACAGTAACATGGTGGTGTGGGAACTGAGGAGTTGGTGGACGTACAGTAACATGGTGGTGTGGGTACTGAGGAGTTGGTGGACGTACAGTAACATGGTGGTGTGGGAACTGAGGAGTTGGTGGACGTACAGTAACATGGTGGTGTGGGAACTGAGGAGTTGGTGGACGTACAGTAACATGGTGGTGTGGGAACTGAGGAGTTGGTGGACGTACAGTAACATGGTGGTGTGGGTACTGAGGAGTTGGTGGACGTACAGTAACATGGTGGTGTGGGAAACTGAGGAGTTGGTGGACGTACAGTAACATGGTGGTGTGGGAACTGAGGAGTTGGTGGACGTACAGTAACATGGTGGTGTGGGAACTGAGGAGTTGGTGGACGTACAGTAACATGGTGGTGTGGGAACTGAGGAGCTGGTGGACGTACAGTAACATGGTGGTGTGGCGAACTGAGGAGTTGGTGGACGTACAGTAACATGGTGGTGTGGGTACTGAGGAGTTGGTGGACGTACAGTAACATGGTGGTGTGGGAACTGAGGAGTTGGTGGACGTACAGTAACATGGTGGTGTGGGTACTGAGGAGCTGGTGGACGTACAGTAACATGGTGGTGTGGGAACTGAGGAGTTGGTGGACGTACAGTAACATGGTGGTGTGGGTACTGAGGAGTTGGTGGACGTACAGTAACATGGTGGTGTGCGAACTGAGGAGTTGGTGGACGTACAGTAACATGGTGGTGTGGGTACTGAGGAGTTGGTGGACGTACAGTAACATGGTGGTGTGGGTACTGAGGAGTTGGTGGACGTACAGTAACATGGTGGTGTGGAAACTGAGGAGTTGGTGGACGTACAGTAACATGGTGGTGTGGGAACTGAGGAGTTGGTGGA
>NC_084745.1:5783514-5811014 GCF_033978785.1 Entelurus aequoreus
AACATGCTGGCTGATTAACACCAATGTCATCCAAAAACATTTTGTGAATCACCAGAAAACCTCTGCAGATCTTCCACGTCTTCAAAGCGTGCGAGTTGGCAGGAAAAGAAAGGTTGACTCTTTTTTAGCTTTAGCGTCTTTATGAGATGCTACTCAAGCTCCCAGAACCTCTCCATGGTCTGCAACACCTCCTTCTTCTTCTTCCCTGCTTTCAAAAGCTTTTGTTGCCGCATGTGATTACTGACTTGTACATTTTAGGCACTTTGAAAAGCAGATTAAGTGCTGGGGGGAAAAATCCCTCTTTGAAAATGGATCTGCAAGCAAAATAGCACAACTTAACGGTAATCAACTTACTTCAAGCCCTTTGCTCGCATCTGCTCTCTAAGTCCCGCTGGTAGTACTCCACGCTCTCTAAGTCCCGCTGGTAGTACTCCACGCTCTCTAAGTCCCGCTGGTAGTACTCCACGCTCTCTAAGTCCCGCTGGTAGTACTCCACGCTCTCTAAGTCCCGCTGGTAGTACTCCACGCTCTCTAAGTCCCGCTGGTAGTACTCCACGCTCTCTAAGTCCCGCTGGTAGTACTCCACGCTCTCTAAGTCCCGCTGGTAGTACTCCACGCTCTCTAAGTCCCGCTGGTAGTACTCCACGCTCTCTAAGTCCCGCTGGTAGTACTCCACGCTCTCTAAGTCCCGCTGGTAGTACTCCACGCTCTCTAAGTCCCGCTGGTAGTACTCCACGCTTGTCTCATTGCTCTGCTTCAATTTCAACACCTCAGGAAAATCAACAACAACAAAAACATTTTCTTTGGACTTCAACATTTTCAGAGCGTGTCTCGGGCCAAAATGTCCAGACTTTCCTTTGACTCTAATCTCCATGTCATTGCTTGTCAACTGGCCGGGCAGGACTCAGTGGGTGCCGGACGGGGGATTTGCTGTGGGCGCTTGAAAGATGGACCCTGATTAAGATTGTCCAGGCGCCAGACACATGGGAGGAGACAAAGAGAAGAGAGGACTCCCCAGTGTTCCAGTGATCGCCGCCACCTTAGGCCCAGGCACAGCCACTTTGTCTGGATCTTTGAAGATAACGAGGGCTATTAATAAACAAACAGAAGCAATTACTGGGAGGCTGAGGAGAGGAGAGCGATTGGATGAGGTCACTGAAGTCTAGAGTGATGAGCTGCAGAGCTCCAAAGGCTGCAGAGATACTGAGCCCCCCTTAGTGACCCCTGAAACCTGCTGCCACAAGACCAAGATAACACTCTGGAGTGGCACCATATCTATAGCGGACTTGCGGTCACGTGACCTAGAGCCACTTCCGGTTTCAGACGATGGTCTAGGCTACCGTTTATTTATCTGCATCGGTGCAGATTTAGGCGTTTTTTCAAAGGTTCAGAGGCAAATTTTTCTTTTTTTTTTTTTTTTTTTTTTTTTTTTTTAATAATGTCCTGCCCAGCTTCTCGGGCAAATCATATAGTAGATGTAGATGTAGATGTAGATGTAGATGTAGATGTAGATGTAGATGCCCATATCGGCTGTTCAGATTTACTTTACAAAAGAGAAGTGTAGGATACTTCTCTTGTTGCCTTACTTGTATTTTGACTTTATTAAATGTATTTATATTATCATTTGGTGCAGCCGGGCCGGAGCAGGAGGGGATAGAAAGAGAGAAAAAGGAAGACAGAGGGGGGAATTGTGGGGACAAGAGGGGGATTAGACAGAGAGACAAAAACAACAACAGCAAACACAACAACAACAACAACAGAGCAACATCAGCAAATACGACATGTACAAATATGATGGTAAAAGTAATAGCAAATAAGCAGTTAGCGAAAATTAAAAAAAAAATACAGAAATGACAATGAGCATTATTACACTAAAAATGGAGCAATATGAATACCAATAGAAATAGTGCTATTGATAATAAACAATACCAGTACTTTACCTTTATTATCAACAATACAATTGTTCAAATGCAACAATACATATATGTAATGATAACTTGAGATACGAAAGAATGCAGAAAAATGGAGGGGAAGAAAGAGAAGCAACCTTAACCTTGTAGATTGTTATAGTAACAATAGGTTAAGCTTTGTCAGTGTGCCATGTGTTATACCCAGTTTACCCTAGGGCAACAACGTTAATATATGTTTGATGAAACGTGATTATGTGCATGAGTGTATGTGTGCATATGTACTTGTATATGTACAGTATGTGTATGTGTGCTTGTACAGTGAATGTATATGTACAGTATGTGTATATGTGTGTACAGCGAATGTATATGTACAGTATGTGTATATGTGTGTTTGAACAGTGAATGTATATGTACAGTATGTGTATATGTGTGTTTGAACAGTGAATGTATATGTACAGTATGTGTAAATGTGTGTTTGTACAGTGAATGTATATGTACAGTATATGTATGTGTGTGTTTGTACAGTGAATGTATGTGTAGTATGTGTATGTGTGTGTTTGTACAGTGAATGTATATGTACAGTATGTGTATATGTATGTTTGTACAGTGAATGTATATGTACAGTATGTGTATATGTATGTTCTTACAGTGAATGTATATGTACAGTATGTGTATACAGTATGTTTGTATAATGAATGTGCGTGTGGATGTACGAACTTTGAGTGTGTAAATATGTACTGTATTTATTTGTATATGTATGTGGGAGCGTAGGTACCTATGTATGTGTGTATGTATGTGTGTGAGTATATGTGAATTTGCATGTACAATACATTTGACTCCCAGTGTGTGCGGGAGCCAGAGTACGGCCCCAGCCTCCCCGAGAACCCATCCCACAAACAGTAGGTGTGGTGCCCAGGGAACCAGAGGCAAATATAAAAGCGATCATAAAAAATATTCTAAATGGGTTGGAGTGGATTTTTACACCCTTAAGAAAAATATTTAAAATAATGTTTAAACCATTCATCGTCACCAAGACGTTACTGCTCGCTACAAGCTCCTTCACTTGACACTCACAAGGATTTAGAACTAGCACTTTGAGATTTTAACAAATATAAAGTGCGTTACAAATGTAATTCATTATTATTATTATTATTTCAAGAAGAAAAGATTGGAGGCACATCATGTTTTTACATCTGAGGGCTCCACAAATGAAACATTAATGGGTGGAAGACAAAGTTGGACTTATCCCAGCAGAAGGATTGGTGTACATAAAAGTGACACAAACACAAGTTAGTGAAAGAAGCTGCTATGTGATCATAATAACAATGTTTGAAGTGCGCTCACAAGGATTTAGAGAAGAAAGATTGGAGGCACATCATGTTTTTACATCTGAGGGCTCCACAAATGAAACATTAATGGCTGAAAGACAAAGTTGGACTTCTTGGTGCATCGTTAAGTAACATATTTGATTGACATAACGAGTGCTGCTGTGATCGTGACGCTAATGAGAAAAAGAATGCGTTTATTTGCAGTTGATTTCCTGCTACAAATATTAGTCTCATCTACAATTCATGTCTGCCGTTGTTTGTGAAGTTGATATTTTGTCTCATTATTTAGGTGTAGATGTTGTTCGGCAATGTTTGCTAGCGATATCAAATTCAGTTTATGCTGTCGAGATTTATTCATCTACTTTATTAAAACTATTAAGGATTTTTTCTTGATGCTAACAAATATCACCAAAGATGCTATAATGTGGTCATCTGTGGCCAATAAAGTAATTAAGGCTTTCCTGCACAACAACAACTAAACGTTTTAGTTTCTATTATGAAAATGGACAACAAAAGTACGGTGGATTGGACCAACAATCACAATTATTAATACTAGGACTTAACATTATTTGCACAAGCAGATCTTCTAGTTATATTTAGGCATAGCAACCACAAAAGCACACAAACTAATGCCATCTCTTGTCCTTTACGTTTAGTTCTGCTCTCAAACACTACTAGTATAGTAGAGAATAAACTGGATTGCTTCACAGAAAGTTTCTCAAACAAATCAAGTGCTCAAACAAACATTTTACAAAGTGATCACTGCAGACACGAGCGGTCCGATTGTATTCCACAAGATGATGAAAGTGATATTTTAAGAGACATTTCGTTTCCCCCTGACTTCATGACCTTTATGAGCCACTTGTCTTGGGACTCTACAAAAGCTCTTTCCAATCCCTCTATTTGAACTACGGAAACATGCAAAAATAGAACAGCAACAACATTTTCTGATCAAACGCTACACACACTCTCAATGCTACGCTCAAGCTACTTGACCATCGTATCATTGAAGCTGCCAAGAAGAAAAATGGATGCCTTTGTACAATATAATACTTTAAAAAAAATAAAAATAGTAAATACATTTGTATTTAAGATAAAAGTATACAAAAATAGTAAATACATTTGTATTTAAGATAAAAGTATACAAAAATAGTAAATACATTTGTATTTAAGATAAAAGTATACAACATTGTACTTTTAAATTAAGAAAATAACGTGAAGACTTATTTATGACAAAAAGTAGACAAAACTATGCATTTAAAATAAGAAAAACAATTTATAAACTTTTATCTAGGATAAAAGTATACAACTGTATACTTTTAGAATAAGAACAATAATTCATAAACTATTATTTAAGATAAAAGTATACACATGTATACTTTTAGAAATGGTGCATGTCTTTAGAAAGCCACAAAACCAAATGACAGCCAGATATGACGAAGACCTGACGAAGAAGTGGTATATTTGGGCCCCGCCCACTAGGTGTGACATCATCCCCACTGCCCCCCTGAAAAGGTGGTGCATTTAGGCCGTGCCCCCCTTCCCTCCATCCCAATAGATTACAGAACAATCCACTTTATCAATGTGCCAAACTGCTATCTAAACACGGAATTGTAGCTCCTCTCCTCTGAATGCAAGTGCTCCTACAGCAGTCAGGTAATTTTATCTTTATATTGTCATTAAAAGCGTGTTTATGTTTATTATGGGTTTAGCTGATTAAAAAAGGTTTAACAAAATGTTCATTAAAGCAAACAAATCATCCAGTCATCATTTTAAAAGTTAGAAAATGTAAAAAAAAACCTTTTGGTGAAGAAAAATGGTATCTATCTGCGATTAATTGCGATTACCCTCCAAGTTAACTTTGAACAAAATACAATCAATTGCAATGAAATATTTGACTGGTTTGCCAGCCGTGATTTATACTTGAAGTGATTTAGGGCTATATAAATAAACATTGATTGATTGAAGTGTACTTCAGGACTAAATGAAGACATGTTTAGTGTGAAGACCACACATGCCTGTGGGTCTAACTTGGCACAGGTGTGCACAGGTGTGTAGCAACATGACAGATGAATAAAGCATGAATGGCAGCCATTGTTTCATTTGTCAGGGAGACGTGTCCTCCTCCTTGCTGATCTCTTTGAGATCACCACCATGGAATCAGAGGACTTGTGTCAGGAGGACTCAGTCCAGCATGAATCAGTACGTGGACTGTCCCACCAGCATGTCTCTTCCCCTCGGAGTACTGAATCCTTCATGGACCAGCTCTACATGTTCATTACCTATCTACCAGTCTAGACTTTCCTCCAGTTCTTTGTCTTCTGCGTCCCTTCCTATCTCTCCTGATGTTGCACCACCTCAATCACCCAGAGTGAGATGACATGGACCATACCTCGGGTCATCACGATGCCTGCCAGGGACTTGTGTCGTACCAACGCCGGGTTGCAGCCGCCCACCAGGGACCGGTACTTCTCCCTCACCAAGTGGAACACGGAGTCGGCAAAGTCCTGGAAGAAACAACAAGACTCCTTTCAATTCCACTCGGTCTTCACACATGGACCAGGGATCCTCTTCAGGATGGTGGTCTGCACACCTTCAGAGTGGAGAGATTGTGATCCACTACTACTATTGACCATCGGAGTACAGTATTTCTACAACTTCCTTTTACTTCATTTCAATGGTTTCAAATACCCCAGTAAGAATACAAAATACTTCCTGCGACTCATTTTCATCTTTTGTTGTCTTCAAAGTCCTCCTAAGTCCGCCAATTTGTAAACAAAACTACTTGAACAAAACATATTTGGTACTCTGGTATCGAATATACCTGTATACTGATACTACCCTTGGTATCAAATATACCTGTGTACTGATACTACCCTTGGTATCAAATATACCTGTATACTGATACTACCCTTGGTATCAAATATACCTGTGAACTGATACTACCCTTGGTATCAAATATACATGTATACTGATACTACCCTTGGTATCAAATATACCTGTGAACTGATACTACCCTTGGTATCAAATATACCTGTGAACTGATACTACCCTTGGTATCAAATATACCTGTGTACTGATACTACCCTTGGTATCAAATATACCTGTGTACTGATACTACCCTTGGTATCAAATATACCTGTGAACTGATACTACCCTTGGTATCAAATATACCTGTGTACTGATACTACCCTTGGTATCAAATATACCTGTGTACTGATACTACCCTTGGTATCAAATATACCTGTGAACTGATACTACCCTTGGTATCAAATATACATGTATACTGATACTACCCTTGGTATCAAATATACCTGTGTACTGATACTACCCTTGGTATCAAATATACCTGTGTACTGATACTAGCCTTGGTATCAAATATACCTGTATGTGGTATAATCAGTGGACTTTCTAACAATTAGGAAGGTTGATGTCCTCTACACAAACCAGATTCAAACAAAAATATATTTTTCCCCATCTTATTCCATTTCCATACATTTTTGAAAAAGCTCCAGGGAGCCACTAGTCATGGTTGAAGTGATGGATAAATCCACAGATCAAATGTGTTTGTGTCATTGGGACTTTACTGTACAATAACACACACCTTCTTCCTTCACAGCCATTGAGTGCCGCCCTCACCGAGGGCCTAATGTGGCAGAAAAAGGGGGCCAAGATGGTGCTTCACAGATTGTCACGGCAACCTGCTGGTGCTCGCCTTCCTCTCCACTCAACATTGCTCTTAACCCTCGTCTTCAAGCCACCTGTTGCAGTTAGCTTGTGCTGCAAGCTCTTGTGTGACTCCACCTGCTGCTGGTGGTGCTCCTGTAGGAAGCTGCTGCGGACTCCACCTGCTGGTGGTGCTTCTGTAGGAAGCTGCTGCGGACTCCACCTGCTGGTGGTGCTCCTGTAGGAAGCTGCTGCAGACTCCACCTGCTGGTGGTGCTCCTGTAGGAAGCTGCTGCAGACTCCACCTGCTGGTGGTGCTCCTGTAGGAAGCTGCTGCAGACTCCACCTGCTGGTGCTCCTGTAGGAAGCTGCTGCAGACTCCACCTGCTGGTGGTGCTCCTGTAGGAAGCTGCTGCAGACTCCACCTGCTGGTGGTGCTCCTGTAGGAAGCTGCTGCGGACTCCACCTGCTGGTGGTGCTCCTGTAGGAAGCTGCTGCAGACTCCACCTGCTGGTGGTGCTCCTGTAGGAAGCTGCTGCGGACTCCACCTGCTGGTGGTGCTCCTGTAGGAAGCTGCTGCAGACTCCACCTGCTGGTGGTGCTCCTGTAGGAAGCTGCTGCAGACTCCACCTGCTGGTGGTGCTCCTGTAGGAAGCTGCTGCGGACTCCACCTGCTGGTGGTGCTCCTGTAGGAAGCTGCTGCAGACTCCACCTGCTGGTGGTGCTCCTGTAGGAAGCTGCTGCGGACTCCACCTGCTGGTGGTGCTCCTGTAGGAAGCTGCTGCAGACTCCACCTGCTGCTGGTGCTCCTGTAGGAAGCTGCTGCAGACTCCACCTGCTGGTGGTGCTCCTGTAGGATGCTGCTGCAGACTCCACCTGCTGGTGCTCCTGTAGGAAGCTGCTGCAGACTCCACCTGCTGGTGGTGCTCCTGTAGGAAGCTGCTGCAGACTCCACCTGCTGGTGGTGCTCATGTAGGAAGCTGCTGCAGACTCCACCTGCTGGTGGTGCTCCTGTAGGAAGCTGCTGCGGACTCCACCTGCTGGTGGTGCCGCATGACTTGCCAGCACTTTAACAAGCCCTCGGGGCCTCTTCAGGCTGGAGAAAAGAAGCTGCAGGATTTATTTGGTCACTGCTTTGCTGCGCTGGAGGATTGATTGCTTCCATAAACACAAAATGTGCTAAGGCGGAGTCTCATCATCTCCATTTGTCAAACAAGAAATATTGGCGGATATGTGGGCTTCTTTCAACTGAATTAAAAATGTTACGTACTCATCAGAAAGCTCATTAAGTCCACCAGCAGAATCTAATGAGATCCAATAGAAGAGCGACTATAACATTAAGTGTGTAAAAGGAGAAAGTCTCATTAGTTTCTAATATTGTGCTTTAATTGACATTTAGTCAAATGAAACAAGAAGCGGACACTTTTCAACATGGAGCTCACTTGGCCACTGAAGAAATGCTCCAAAATAATGTTGCACTATTTGACATTTACATTTGAAGTTCAATCTGCACTTCCTTCAGTGATTGGCAGGCAGTGTACTTAATGACACATTTGTCATGCCAGGAAAACTTCCTGTGAGATTGAGAAAGATGCACAAAGTACAAGTACTGACAGTAGTTAGAATATTTCAACATCTGAGAAAAGTTATGTTGTGCCTCTTCTTTAAAGAGCTACCTGCTCTGCAAAAATGACCATTTAGTTCATCCGATAAGACAAATGTGTGAAGAGCTGCAACATAAGCCACCATGGAGCCAAAGAAAGAAGAAGGAGTGAAACACGACTGACTTGTAGAACTTGATGAAGATCCTCTCCTCTCCTTGCCTCCTGCATCTGAAGGGCTTTTTGTCATGACGCGGAGTCCAACCCACGTTTCCTCTGCAGGCACCTCTGTTAACCCCTCTGCTGGCAGCACACTCAAACACACCTCTGCTGGCAGCACACTCAAACACACCTCTGCTCGCGCTGAGCACAACACGCCCACACAGCAACACGCCTGCAAACAATCAGTCATCAGCACACCTGGACTTGACGAGGGGGAGCGGCATAAAGACCAGCGGACCCAAGGAACCTTTGCCAGAACGTCGCTAACCTTCCAGTAAGCATCACGTCTGGCATTCCTTTCCCAGTGATTTCCTGGTCTTTGTTTTGCTCTATCTCTCCGTGTTTCCCCCTGGTTCATGCCCTTTTGTATTTCCACAGTGACTCTCCTGACCTCCGTGATCGTGCCTTGTCACTCAACACCCATCTGGATTCCTAACTGCCCTCCTCGATCCACGACCTCCCTGCTCGGAACTAGACCACGCTGCCCTGCTCTTGCCTACGACCACTTGCCTGTCCACGAACTGCCTCTTCACCTTTGCCCCCTTGGATAACGACGAAAGATACAACCAACATTTACAGACAACAACCCTTGGTAACATTTACATGATTAATTTTACACATAGTCAACACTCACTCACTTTGAGTAGCATACACACGCCACGTATTCATCAAAGGTAAACCGCAGTCCTGCCCTGGTTGTCGCCTCCTTCCCTTCTCTGATACACAACACTTTTATTATCCAACTCACTTTTGGACATCTGTTTTTGTGTGTTTGGATCCCCTGAAGTAGCAAACATTCAAAACATGGAGGAGATGTTTATGAAATAATCTTGCTTTGTGCCAAATAAGCGGTTTGAGATCCAAACAGACTATCGATGTACGCCAACTTCAAAGCCACACCCTGAAATGTTGTAGCAAGCAGCCAGGTCACCACACGTCTCTTCAACTACTTTCACCTTCCACAATTTACAGGAGGACTTCCTGCAAAGTAGAGCCGTCCTCAATTTGCCAGCAGGATTTGATTCACGACCCAGCTTGTAACTCAGGACGTCCGTCTCTAAACTCAACCCCAAGAGGCAAGAGGGCCCCCTCAAATAAATGTGTGACCCCTCCAATCAAACATTTCCTAGTTGAGAAAGTCATTTTTAATAGACACAATTGAGAAAATTATTGGCAAGAGTGGAGAAGTCTGCTGAAAAAGGGACACGATACGGGAGAATCATCTTCCCTAATCGCTGTCTGCTGTGTCCGCGAGTCCACGCACTCACAGACACCCCCCCCCTCCCCCCTAATCGCTGTCTGCTGTGTCCGCGATTCCACGCACTCACAGACACCCCCCCCCCTAATCGCTGTCTGCTGTGTCCGCGAGTCCACGCACTCACAGACACCCCCCCCCCTCCCCCCTAATCGCTGTCTGCTGTGTCCGCGAGTCCACGCACTCACAGACACACCCCCCCCCACACTGCTCACAGACACACCCCCCCCCCCCCCCCACACTGCTCACAGACACCCCCCCCCCTCCCCCAAGTCTCAGTGAACCAGTGTCGACAAATAAAAACGAGACGAAAATGTCAAAGAAAATCCAATCATATTTCATTCTGCCTTGTAGATGGGTGGGACAAGTTGGAATATATCCAATCACAAATTGGGAATATGTCCAATCACAAATTGGGAATATAACCAATCAGAAATTGGGAATATATCCAATCACAAATTGGGAATATGTCCAATCACAAATTGGGAATATAACCAATCAGAAATTGGGAATATATCCAATCACAAATTGGGAATATGTCCAATCACAAATTGGGAATATAACCAATCACAAATTGGGAATATGTCCAATCACAAATTGGGAATATATCCAATCACAAATTGGGAATATAACCAATCACAAATTGGGAATATGTCCAATCACAAATTGTGAATATATCCAATCACAAATTGGGAATATAACCAATCACAAATTGGGAATATAACCAATCACAAATTGGGAATATGTCCAATCACAAATTGGGAATATAACCAATCAGAAATTGGGAATATATCCAAACACAAATTGGGAATATATCCAATCACAAATTGGGAATATGTCCAATCACAAATTGGGAATATAACCAATCAGAAATTGGGAATATGTCCAATCACAAATTGGGAATATATCCAATCACAAATTGGGAATATAACCAATCACAAATTGGGAATATGTCCAATCACAAATTGGGAATATGTCCAATCACAAATTGGGAATATATCCAATCACAAATTGGGAATATAACCAATCAGAAATTGGGAATATGTCCAATCACAAATTGGGAATATATCCAATCACAAATTGGGAATATAACCAATCACAAATTGGGAATATGTCCAATCACAAATTGTGAATATATCCAATCACAAATTGGGAATATAACCAATCACAAATTGGGAATATAACCAATCACAAATTGGGAATATGTCCAATCACAAATTGGGAATATAACCAATCAGAAATTGGGAATATATCCAAACACAAATTGGGAATATATCCAATCACAAATTGGGAATATGTCCAATCACAAATTGGGAATATAACCAATCAGAAATTGGGAATATGTCCAATCACAAATTGGGAATATATCCAATCACAAATTGGGAATATAACCAATCACAAATTGGGAATATGTCCAATCACAAATTGGGAATATGTCCAATCACAAATTGGGAATATATCCAATCACAAATTGGGAATATAACCAATCACAAATTGGGAATATGTCCAATCACAAATTGGGAATATAACCAATCAGAAATTGTGAATATATCCAATCAGAAATTGGGAATATATCCAGTCCCAAATTGGGAATATATCCAATCACAAATTGGGAATATAACCAATCACAAATTGGGAATATGTCCAATCACAAATTGGGAATATGTCCAATCACAAATTGGGAATATAACCAATCAGAAATTGGGAATATATCCAATCACAAATTGGGAATATATCCAATCAAAGTTCTTTAATAGCGTACATATGAAAGAGGGTGGGGCTTAGCAATGAAGGAGAGCCAATCAGATGCTTTTCATTGTGAGATGAAGTTGCACCAAAACAAAAAGGTGTGGCTTCAACCTGTTTGACATGGTAATTAATAAGTGATCACCTGGGAGAAGGTGAATAGGACACATTTGATTTTGGACGCTATAAGATGCCATCAGCATCGTATTGCCGAGTCACTGTGACATCTGCACACCTGTAAATTAAAACGATGTCATGCATTGTAACTCTGATTGACAAAAATACATCAAGTACATTTGTGTACACATACGGAGAAGCTTGTCACTTCAAATTATTCTTGCAATTTAAAGCATGAGAAAAAGCCAAGAGACAAATGGAATCTCAAATGATTTGTAAGTTGAGCTAAATCTTTTGGCAATGGTGGATACAATTAAGCGGTTTAATCGTAAAAGAAGAGACAATTATGAATAATACCTTAGCGGTGTAGCATTGTAGCTATACCCACTGATACTTGTTGTTTAAGTAGAGATATAAATATGTCATGTATAAATTATGAATGATACCTTAGCGGTGTAGCTTTGTAGCTATACCCACTGATACTTGTTGTTTAAATAGAGATATAAATATGTCATGTATAAATTATGAATAATAAGTTAGCGGTGTAGCATTGTAGCTATACCCACTGATACTTGTTGTTTAAATAGAGATATAAATATGTCATGTATAAATTATGAATAATAAGTTAGCGGTGTAGCATTGTAGCTATACCCACTGATACTTGTTGTTTAAATATAGATATAAATATGTCATGTATAAATTATGAATAATAAGTTAGCGGTGTAGCATTGTAGCTATACCCACTGATACTTGTTGTTTAAATAGAGATATAAATATGTCATGTATAAATTATGAATAATAAGTTAGCGGTGTAGCATTGTAGCTATACCCACTGATACTTGTTGTTTAAGTAGAGATATAAATATGTCATGTATAAATTATGAATGATATGTTAGCGGTGTAGCATTGTAGCTATACCCACTGATATTTGTTGTTTAAGTAGAGAGATAAATATGTCATGTATAAATTATGAATGATACGTTAGCGGTGTAGCATTGTAGCTATACCCACTGATATTTGTTGTTTAAGTAGAGAGATAAATATGTCATGTATAAATTATGAATGATACGTTAGCGGTGTAGCATTGTAGCTATACCCACTGATACTTGTTGTTTAAGTAGAGATATAAATATGTCATGTATAAATTATGAATAATACGTTAGCGGTGTAGCATTGTAGCTATACCCACTGATACTTGTTGTTTAAGTAGAGATATAAATATGAGATGTATAAATTATGAATGATACGTTATCGGTGTAGCATTGTAGCTATACCCACTGATACTTGTTGTTTAAGTAGAGATATAAATATGAGATGTATAAATTATGAATAATATGTTAGCGGTGTAGCATTGTAGCTATACCCACTGATACTTGTTGTTTAAGTAGAGATATAAATATGTCATGTATAAATTATGAATAATAAGTTAGCGGTGTAGCATTGTAGCTATACCCACTGATACTTGTTGTTTAAGTAGAGATATAAATATGTCATGTATAAATTATGAATAATAAGTTAGCGGTGTAGCATTGTAGCTATACCCACTGATACTTGTTGTTTAAGTAGTGATATAAATATGTCATGTATAAATTATGAATAATAAGTTAGCGGTGTAGCATTGTAGCTATACCCACTGATACTTGTTGTTTAAGTAGAGATATAAATATGTCATGTATAAATTATGAATGATATGTTAGCGGTGTAGCATTGTAGCTATACCCACTGATATTTGTTGTTTAAGTAGAGAGATAAATATGTCATGTATAAATTATGAATGATACGTTAGCGGTGTAGCATTGTAGCTATACCCACTGATACTTGTTGTTTAAGTAGAGATATAAATATGTCATGTATAAATTATGAATAATACGTTAGCGGTGTAGCATTGTAGCTATACCCACTGATACTTGTTGTTTAAGTAGAGATATAAATATGAGATGTATACATTATGAATGATACGTTAGCGGTGTAGCATTGTAGCTATACCCACTGATACTTGTTGTTTAAGTAGAGATATAAATATGAGATGTATAAATTATGAATAATATGTTAGCGGTGTAGCATTGTAGCTATACCCACTGATACTTGTTGTTTAAGTAGAGATATAAATATGAGATGTATAAATTATGAATAATATGTTAGCGGTGTAGCATTGTAGCTATACCCACTGATACTTGTTGTTTAAGTAGAGATATAAATATGAGACGTATAAATTATGAATGATACGTTAGCGGTGTAGCATTGTAGCTATACCCACTGATACTTGTTGTTTAAGTAGAGATATAAATATGAGATGTATAAATTATGAATAATACGTTAGCGGTGTAGCATTGTAGCTATACCCACTGATACGTATTGTTTAAGTAGAGATATAAATATGAGATGTATAAATTATGAATAATACGTTAGCGGTGTAGCATTGTAGCTATACCCACTGATACTTGTTGTTTAAGTAGAGATATAAATATGAGATGTATAAATTATGAATGATATGATAGTGGTGTAGCATTGTAGCTATACCCACTGATACTTGTTTAAGTAGAGATATAAATATGAGATGTATAAATTATGAATGATATGATAGCGGTGTAGCATTGTAGCTATACCCACTGATACTTATTGTTTAAGTAGAGATATAAATATGACATGTATACATTATGAATGATACGTTAGCGGTGTAGCATTGTAGCTATACCCACTGATACTTGTTGTTTAAGTAGAGATATAAATATGAGATGTATACATTATGAATGATACGTTAGCGGTGTAGCATTGTAGCTATACCCACTGATACTTGTTGTTTAAGTAGAGATATAAATATGAGATGTATAAATTATGAATAATATGTTAGCGGTGTAGCATTGTAGCTATACCCACTGATACTTGTTGTTTAAGTAGAGATATAAATATGAGATGTATAAATTATGAATAATATGTTAGCGGTGTAGCATTGTAGCTATACCCACTGATACTTGTTGTTTAAGTAGGGATATAAATATGAGACGTATAAATTATGAATGATACGTTAGCGGTGTAGCATTGTAGCTATACCCACTGATACTTGTTGTTTAAGTAGAGATATAAATATGAGATGTATAAATTATGAATAATACGTTAGCGGTGTAGCATTGTAGCTATACCCACTGATACGTATTGTTTAAGTAGAGATATAAATATGAGATGTATAAATTATGAATAATACGTTAGCGGTGTAGCATTGTAGCTATACCCACTGATACTTGTTGTTTAAGTAGAGATATAAATATGAGATGTATAAATTATGAATGATATGATAGCGGTGTAGCATTGTAGCTATACCCACTGATACTTGTTGTTTAAGTAGAGATATAAATATGAGGTGTATTAATTATGAATGATATGATAGCGGTGTAGCATTGTAGCTATACCCACTGATACTTATTGTTTAAGTAGAGATATAAATATGAGATGTATAAATTATGAATGATATGATAGCGGTGTAGCATTGTAGCTATACCCACTGATACTTATTGTTTAAGTAGAGATATAAATATGAGATGTATAAATTATGAATAATACGTTAGCGGTGTAGCATTGTAGCTATACCCACTGATACTTGTTGTTTAAGTAGAGATATAAATATGAGATGTATAAATTATGAATAATACGTTAGCGGTGTAGCATTGTAGCTATACGCACTGATACTTGTTGTTTAAGTAGAGAGATAAATATGTCATATATAAATCAGGGTTGCACTGTAAATGTAAAGTAAAGTAAATACTGTAAAAAGTCATTGCTCTAAGACTCTAAGGGAAGCTAAAGAAAAAAGTAGTCAAAAATGTACTTTTGTTTCTACATTTTATTGACTAAATGACTAAAAATGCAGCCCTTTGAGACACTTGTGATTTAGGGTTATATAAATAAACATTGATTGATTGATGATGATGAAATACGTGTTGAGTTGTGTTCAGAATCAGCTACTTTTGCAACAGCAACTTCCTTCTAATTGATTGTGGTAGCGTCACAGTACATTCAAGTAGATCTAGTAGAGTGCTTTCTTCCACTGCAGCACAACTACACAATTATTGGATAAATGCTCAGTTTTGTCCCGCCCATCGGACGCCAAGCGTCACTGGAAGTGTATGGAAAGTGGGCGGGGCCTAGGCTGTTAATTGTTAATTGTTGAATGGAATGCTGTCTGCTTGTTGTCGTCATGATCCCACACGACTCTTTCCTGCTCAGCCTCCATGTTTTCTCTTCCTGCTAGCACACCTGTTCCCCGTAGGTAATTAGTCTTATTTCTCACTGGCACTCATGGAGGGCGGACGCTCCTTTTCCCTCTCCTGCTTGCGTCTTTGTCTTGTTGCCTCTTTTTGCACTTCTCTCCCAATCTAAACATTGGAACTATTTAACTGGCCTCAACCAAATTGACAAGATCTTGGGTTTGGGGGAACCTGCTTGTCTTGACGGAGTGGTGGTTGTTGGACACACCACAGACTCTTGGGAGAAGAAGGAGTGCCGCGTGCCTGGCGACCCTTTCAATGGAGGAGGTGAAGATAGCACCTATTATGTTATGATAGCACCTATTATGTTATGATAGCACCTATTATGTTATGATAGCACCTATTATGTTATGATAGCACCTATTATGTTATGATAGCACCTATTATGTTATGATAGCACCTATTATGTTATGATAGCACCTATTATGTTATGATTGCACCTATTATGTTATGATAGCACCTATTATATTATGATTGCACCTATTATGTTATGATTGCACCTATTATGTTATGATAGCACCTATTATGTTATGATAGCACCTATTATGTTATGATAGCACCTATTATGTTATGATAGCACCTATTATGTTATGATAGCACCTATTATGTTATGATAGCACCTATTATGTTATGATAGCACCTATTATGTTATGATAGCACCTATTATGTTATGATTGCACCTATTATGTTATGATAGCACCTATTATGTTATGATTGCACCTATTATGTTATGATTGCACCTATTATGTTATGATAGCACCTATTATGTTATGATAGCACCTATTATGTTATGATAGCACCTATTATGTTATGATAGCACCTATTATGTTATGATATCACCTATTATGTTATGATAGCACCTATTATGTTATGATAGCACCTATTATGTTATGATTGCACCTATTATGTTATGATAGCACCTATTATGTTATGATAGCACCTATTATGTTATGATAGCACCTATTATGTTATGATAGCACCTATTATGTTATGATATCACCTATTTTGTTATGATATCACCTATTATGTTATGATAGCACCTATTATGTTATGATAGCACCTATTATGTTATGATAGCACCTATTATGTTATGATAGCACCTATTATGTTATGATTGCACCTATTATGTTATGATTGCACCTATTATGTTATGATAGCACCTATTATGTTATGATATCACCTATTATGTTATGATAGCACCTATTATGTTATGATTGCACCTATTATGTTATGATAGCACCTATTATGTTATGATAGCACCTATTATGTTATGATTGCACCTATTATGTTATGATAGCACCTATTATGTTATGATAGCACCTAGTATGTTATGATATCACCTATTATGTTATGATATCACCTATTATGTTATGATAGCACCTATTATGTTATGATAGCACCTATTATGTTATGATAGCACCTATTATGTTATGATAGCACCTATTATGTTATGATTGCACCTATTATGTTATGATATCACCTATTATGTTATGATATCACCTATTATGTTATGATATCACCTATTATGTTATGATAGCACCTAATATGTTATGATATCACCTATTATGTTATGATATCACCTATTATGTTATGATAGCACATATTATGTTATGATATCACCTATTATGTTATGATAGCACCTATTATGTTATGATTACACCTATTATGTTATGATTGCACCTATTATGTTATGATTGCACCTATTATGTTATGATAGCACCTATTATGTTATGATAGCACCTATTATGTTATGATTGCACCTATTATGTTATGATATCACCTATTATGTTATGATGGCACCTATTATGTTATGATAGCACCTATTATGTTATGATAGCACCTATTATGTTATGATAGCACCTATTATGTTATGATAGCACCTATTATGTTATGATATCACCTATTATGTTATGATAGCACCTATTATGTTATGATAGCACCTATTATGTTATGATTGCACCTATTATGTTATGATAGCACCTATTATGTTATGATATCACCTATTATGTTATGATAGCACCTATTATGTTATGATAGCACCTATTATGTTATGATATCACCTATTATGTTATGATAGCACCTATTATGTTATGATAGCACCTATTATGTTATGATAGCACCTATTATGTTATGATAGCACCTATTATGTTATGATTGCACCTATTATGTTATGATTGCACCTATTATGTTATGATAGCACCTATTATGTTATGATATCACCTATTATGTTATGATAGCACCTATTATGTTATGATTGCACCTATTATGTTATGATAGCACCTATTATGTTATGATAGCACCTATTATGTTATGATTGCACCTATTATGTTATGATAGCACCTATTATGTTATGATAGCACCTAGTATGTTATGATATCACCTATTATGTTATGATATCACCTATTATGTTATGATAGCACCTATTATGTTATGATAGCACCTATTATGTTATGATAGCACCTATTATGTTATGATTGCACCTATTATGTTATGATTGCACCTATTATGTTATGATAGCACCTATTATGTTATGATATCACCTATTATGTTATGATTGCACCTATTATGTTATGATAGTACCTATTATGTTATGATAGCACCTATTATGTTATGATTGCACCTATTATGTTATGATAGCACCTATTATGTTATGATAGCACCTAGTATGTTATGATATCACCTATTATGTTATGATATCACCTATTATGTTATGATAGCACCTATTATGTTATGATAGCACCTATTATGTTATGATAGCACCTATTATGTTATGATAGCACCTATTATGTTATGATTGCACCTATTATGTTATGATATCACCTATTATGTTATGATATCACCTATTATGTTATGATATCACCTATTATGTTATGATAGCACCTATTATGTTATGATATCACCTATTATGTTATGATATCACCTATTATGTTATGATAGCACCTATTATGTTATGATAGCACCTATTATGTTATGATATCACCTATTATGTTATGATAGCACCTATTATGTTATGATTACACCTATTATGTTATGATAGCACCTATTATGTTATGATAGCACCTATTATGTTATGATAGCACCTATTATGTTATGATTGCACCTATTATGTTATGATATCACCTATTATGTTATGATGGCACCTATTATGTTATGATAGCACCTATTATGTTATGATAGCACCTATTATGTTATGATAGCACCTATTATGTTATGATAGCACCTATTATGTTATGACAACAGGACATCTGCTGATTGTAATAAGCGTTGCTCTGGTTTGTTTGCCAGCAACAGGAAGTTGCTGGCAGTCTTCAAAGTACCCCAAAGCTGCCACAAATGATTGGAGGATGCGGGAAGAACTGTGGACACTCTTGGGATTTGGATAACATCGGACTGTCTGCCCCGCAGGATGAATTTTAAGGACCAGTCATAGACAATTTGGAGTGAAAAGTAAATGTTATTTTCACTTGGATACAAAACATTCTAACTTGGATTGTTTCCCTAGCTTGGAGACTCTCTTGAAGGACAGAGTGGTGAAGACACAACAAACTCCCTTCTTGTCTCTCATGGACACACACCTGTTGTTGTTGACTTTGGACTGACTGCACAACACCAAGACCGTGGAACAGAGACACGCAGCAGGCTTACACACACAAAAAGAATATACACCACACACACATACCCCACCTCCCATCCAACGCTTCCAACGCGAATCCCTTAAGGGTGATGGATGGCTGGGCAGCGCCTGAATAGCTGCAGCCTTCCGCCGTAGCTCCCACTCTGTTGCAAGTCTGGAGATGTATGTTGTAATATGTATATGTGCTTTGCTATGGAGGTTTTTTCCCACTCCAGACTGGGCCCCCTTAGGAGCCCAGTTTAGATTGTATTGTTTTACTCATCCTCCCCCAGCATTGACCTTTTTCCCATCTTTTACGGGGCGACCCATCAGCGTTCCTGTTCTGTAACCCTGTACACTTTTTGTTTGTCTCAACAGTTTTGTTGTACTTGTGCAATGACAATAAAGACCTACCTACCTACCTATTTAGTCACACCTTGTTCCGTCCTTCAGTGCTGGCTCTGTGTATGCACACTGTTCCGCTTGCCTTCTTCTTTCCTGACATCAATTTCTTCTGCCTGGTTCCTAATTAAACAACCTTCTGCCTGCACTGCACTTGCCTTTTCTGCACCCTGGGATCACAACAACAGCATCGTCACAGTTCTCTTCTTTACTGACAACAGTCCTCTTCTTTTCTGACAACAGTTCTCTTCTTTTCTGACAACAGTCCTCTTCTTTTCTGACAACAGTTCTCTTCTTTTCTGACAACAGTTCTCTTCTTTTCTGACAACAGTCCTCTTCTTTTCTGACAACAGTTCTCTTCTTTACTGACAACAGTCCTCTTCTTTTCTGACAACAGTTCTCTTCTTTTCTGACAACAGTCCTCTTCTTTTCTGACAACAGTTCTCTTCTTTACTGACAACAGTTCTCTTCTTTACTGACAACAGTCCTCTTCTTTTCTGACAACAGTTCTCTTCTTTTCTGACAACAGTCCTCTTCTTTTCTGACAACAGTTCTCTTCTTTACTGACAACAGTTCTCTTCTTTACTGACAACAGTTCTCTTCTTTACTGACAACAGTTCTCTTCTTTTCTGACAACAGTCCTCTTTACTGACAACAGTTCTCTTCTTTTCTGACAACAGTTCTCTTCTTTACTGACAACAGTCCTCTTTACTGACAACAGTTCTCTTCTTTACTGACAACAGTTCTCTTCTTTACTGACAACAGTTCTCTTCTTTTCTGACAACAGTTCTCTTCTTTACTGACAACAGTTCTCTTCTTTTCTGACAACAGTCCTCTTTACTGACAACAGTTCTCTTCTTTTCTGACAACAGTCCTCTTCTTTTCTGACAACAGTCCTCTTCTTTTCTGACAACAGTTCTCTTCTTTTCTGACAACAGTCCTCTTCTTTACTGACAACAGTTCTCTTCTTTACTGACAACAGTTCTCTTCTTTACTGACAACAGTTCTCTTCTTTTCTGACAACAGTCCTCTTATTTCCTTCTTTAGAAAGTCTTGCAAATCTGATGTAAATGAAATCTGCGAGCAGCGTTGAAAGGGTCCTCCACCTTGCACCTCAGGGTTCATGCCAGTCGACGAGCCACATAAAAGTTTAGAAGGCGATCTGATTACTTAAAATGAAGTATTGACAGGTGAAGGTGAGGCTCTCCACCCACAACGAATATAATTCATATCTGACCTTGTGGAGCCGAGGTATTCAAGTTTCATGTTGTCTGGAGGAGCAGTTGTCACTGCCAAGCTCCGCCCACTATGAATTGGTAAGATGATGTGGAACTTCAGGGTGTCATCTTCATCAGAGACACCAAACATAATCAATGTCTGACCTCGTGAAACCAAGTTCTTCATGTTTATAGGCTCCGCCCACATCCTAACACAGGCTTAATTGGTTTAGGCCTATGATCTGTCTTTTTCAGTGACGTGCGGTGAGGTTCATGACTGGTGAGGCACTGACTTCATCACAGTCAGATTTACAAACATATGAACCCTGAAGAGTATCTTATTCACCATTTGATTGGCAGCAGTTAACAGGTTATGTTTAAAAGCTCATACCAGCATTTTTCCCTGCTTGGCACTCAGCATCAAGGGTTGGAATTGGGGGTTAAATCACCAAAAATGATTCCCGGGTGTGGCGCCGCTGCTGCCCACTGCTCCCCTCACATCCCAGGGGGTGAACAAGGGGATGGGTCAAATGCAGAGGACAAATTTCACCACACCTAGTGTGTGTGTGACAATCATTGGTACTTTAACTTAACTTTAACTTTACACATACAAACTGTAGCACACAAAAAAGCACATTTAATAAAAGAAACGTTATTATGGTCTTACCTTTACTTATAAGTGCGGGAACAGTGGCTTTCGTGTTGGAGGAGTTGTGAATGAATGAAATATGAAATCCGTGCTGCAGTCTGCAGGTGTACCTAATGTTGTGTCCCTGCAGTCGTTTGCGGCTCCTCCGGCGCGAGCATTGTTGTTTTTGCTGTTTTTGGCTTCTTGTTAAGTGACTTTTTTTGGGTGGATTCGGTCTTGCATGTGAAGGGTTTGGGTGTGGGCTTTGGTTGGTGTGGCGCTCCCGTCGGGGGGTGCGTTAACCGACACAAGGAGGCGGGATTACTGCGAGTGTGTCTTCGCAGCAGTTTTATGATTGCTCAGCACAAGAAATACGTGACACACATACAGTTGTTGACAAAATACACTGTACATTATATACCTCAGCTAACTCAACTATGGAAATGTATATTATAATTCATATAGCAATACAGTGTCACTGCACAGCAGGCCAGCAGTTAGCCCAGTCATTGCGCAATCCATGTTGAGGCACAACGCAGTGACGCCTCAACTGGCTGCTGATCACCGCACCGTCTCTTCTCACTATTTCAACGGCAAATGTGAAAATTCAGCGATTTTGAATAAAAATGACCTAAAACTGGTGAAGTTAAATGGAAAATAACTTAATAGTATAATCACTGAATACATATAACAATTTTATTTTTTTTTTTCTTTTTACATTTTTTTTCTTTCCCTGATGTTAGGTGAGGACCGGCCTCACCTGCCTCCAGTGACCGCACGCCACTGGTCTTTTTCACGTGTGCTCTTTGGGTCAAAGTCCAAGGAACTAATTAGTCTGTGCCGCCCCTGGTTTTAACCTAAAATGGTCAACTTCCTGCTTGTTTTGGAACATGGCTTATTGGGACTTTCATGCCTTGACAGACCTTGGTGAAGTTGGTGAAGACCCGTGTGTGTATATTCAAATACTTCAGTCAGTTTGCACTTCCTGCATCAACTCCTGACCAGATACCACCATCTGCAGTTCCATTTGGACTCTGGTGGAGGCAGAACCCTCGCCTCCATGCCACATCAGTCGTCTTACTCCTGACACTCCATGTGGGTCAGAACGCTAAAGTGCGTCACAAACTTGCTTCATGACACTTCCTGTGGTCGATAGGTGGCCCTGAGACCAATTCAGGAATGTGACCTACCGTAGCTCCAGGGGCCATTGTTGTCATGGCTACCAGATATAGTAGATATCACCTTGTGAAGTCATGTTAAGAACATTTACAGCTGCTGCTCAGGCCCTAATTAGCATTGCCTTAGCACATTTTTGAAAACTGGAGCCTTCCTCTACTTTTGAGCGCCTTCTTGCTTTGTTGTAAAATCATCACATTACCTAAAGACTGTCGGGCCGTGTGCATGACTGCTTGTTTCCCAGCCAAGGGCTTGCATTTGTGCCGGGTTTGCAAGTGGCTGTGATGTCACATGCAACAAAAGTATCAAATTCCATACTAATCGTAAAATGACACCTTTAAATGTTGAATTGATCCATTTCATTTGTCATTTACACGTATTTTGTATTTTTTTTTCACATAAAACTAGAATCCTTCTACATTAAACATGTTTTGTGATGATATTTTCTTTGAAATGGTTTACTGGTGAAAACCAAGATAGTACAGTTTCAGTTTATTTTGAGTAATAATCATTCCAATGATCAATGTTCCTGATGAAGAAATACTGTGCTGGAACATTCTATTCCAAAGTCCATCTGCAGAACCCGTCCATACTTTCTTGGCCAGAAGCCAAATAAACATCCCAGCATCCATCTCCTCGATAAAGTAGAATCTCAGCCACAATCCTCCAATTGTCCTCTGAAGTCCACACCAGCAGAAACATTAAACGTCACCTGGTGAAACTTGCCACCTCCACCTTGACCCAGGTGTAAAACAATATGTACGTTGGTCACCTTCATGCTATGAAGAACGACTGAGGTTGATTACTTATGAAAAAGGACTGAGGTTGATTACTTATGAGGAAGGACTGAGGTTGATTACTGATGAAGAAAAACTGTGGTTGATTACTTACGAAGAAGGACTAAGGTTGATTACTTACGAAGAAAAACTGTGGTTGATTACTTACGAAGAAGGACTGAGGTTGATTACTTACGAAGAAGGACTAAGGTTGATTACTTACGAAGAACGACTGAGGTTGATTACTTACGAAGAAGGACTAAGGTTGATTACTTATGAAGAAGGACTGAAGTTGATTACTTACGAAGAAGGACTGAGGTTGATTACTTATGAAGAAAGATTGTGGTTGATTACTTACGAAGAAGGACTGAGGTTGATTACTTACGAAGAAGGACTGAGGTTGATTACTTATGAAGAAAGACTGTGGTTGATTACTTACGAAGAAGGACTAAGGTTGATTACTTACGAAGAAAAACTGTGGTTGATTACTTACGAAGAAGGACTGAGGTTGATTACTTACGAAGAAGGACTAAGGTTGATTACTTACGAAGAACGACTGAGGTTGATTACTTACGAAGAAGGACTAAGGTTGATTACTTATGAAGAAGGACTGAGGTTGATTACTTACGAAGAAGGACTGAGGTTGATTACTTATGAAGAAAGATTGTGGTTGATTACTTACGAAGAAGGACTGAGGTTGATTACTTACGAAGAAGGACTGAGGTTGATTACTTATGAAGAAAGACTGTGGTTGATTACTTACGAAGAAGGACTGAGGTTGATTACTTATGATGAAAGACTGAGGTTGATTACTTATGAAGAAGGACTTAGGTTGATTACTTATGAAGAAGGACTTAGGTTGATTACTTATGAAGAAGGACTTAGGTTGATTACTTACGAAGGACTGATGTTGATTACTTATGAAGAAAAACGGTGGTTGATTATTTACGAAGAAGGACTGAGGTTGATTACTTATGAAGAAGGACTGAGGTTGATTACTTACGAAGAAGGACTGAGGTTGATTACGTACGAAGAAGGACTGAGGTTGATTACTTATGAAGAAGGACTGAGGTTGATTACTTATGAAGAACGACTGAGGTTGATTACTTATGAAGAAGGACTGAGGTTGATTACTTATGAAGAAGGACTGAGGTTGATTACTTATGAAGAAGGACTGAGGTTGATTAATTATGAAGACTGACTGAGGTTGATTACTTATGAAGAAGGACTGAGGTTGATTACTTATGAAGAAGGACTTAGGTTGATTACTTACGAAGAAGGACTGATGTTGATTACTTATGAAGAAGGACTGAGGTTGATTACTTATGATGAAGGACTGAGGTTGATTACTTATGAAGAAGGACTTAGGTTGATTACTTACGAAGAAGGACTGAGGTTGATTACTTACGAAGAAGGACTGAGGTTGATTACTTATGAAGAAGGACTGAGGTTGATTATTTATGAAGAAGGACTGAGGTTGATTACTTATGAAGAAGGACTGAGGTTGATTATTTATGAAGAAGGACTGAGGTTGATTACTTATGAAGAAGGACTGAGGTTGATTACTTATGATGAAGGACTGAGGTTGATTACTTATGAAGAAGGACTGAGGTTGATTACTTATGAAGAAGGACTGAGGTTGATTATTTATGAAGGACTGAGGTTGATTACTTATGAAAAAGGACTGAGGTTGATTACTTATGAAGAAGGACTGAGGTTGATTACTTACGAAGAAGGACTGAGGTTGATTATTTATGAAGAAGGACTGATGTTGATTACTTATGAAGAAGGACTGAGGTTGATTACTTATGAAGAAGGACTGAGGTTGATTACTTATGAAGAAGGACTGAGGTTGATTACTTATGAAGAAGGACTGAGGTTGATTACTTATGAAGACTGACTGAGGTTGATTACTTATGAAGAAGTGCTGAGGTTGATTACTTATGAAGAACGACTGAGGTTGATTACTTATGAAGAAGGACTGAGGTTGATTACTTATGAAGAACGACTGAGGTTGATTACTTATGAAGACTGACTGAGCTTGATTACTTATGATGAAGGACTGAGGTTGATTACTTATGAAGAACGACTGAGGTTGATTACTTATGAAGACTGACTGAGGTTGATTACTTATGAAGACTGACTGAGGTTGATTACTTATGAAGACTGACTGAGGTTGATTACTTATGATGAAGGACTGAGGTTGATTACTTATGAAGACTGACTGATGTTGATTACTTATGAAGACTGACTGAGGTTGATTACTTATGAAGACTGACTGAGGTTGATTACTGATGAAGGACTGAGGTTGATTACTTATGAAGACTGACTGAGGTTGATTACTTATGAAGACTGACTGAGGTTGATTACTTATGAAGACTGACTGAGGTTGATTACTTATGAAGACTGACTGAGGTTGATTACTTATGAAGACTGACTGAGGTTGATTACTTATGAAGAAGGACTGAGGTTGATTACTTATGAAGACTGACTGAGGTTGATTACTTATGAAGACTGACTGAGGTTGATTACTTATGAAGACTGACTGAGGTTGATTACTTATGAAGACTGACTGAGGTTGATTACTTATGAAGACTGACTGAGGTTGATTACTTATGAAGACTGACTGAGGTTGATTACTGATGAAGGACTGAGGTTGATTACTTATGAAGACTGACTGAGTTTGATTACTTATGAAGACTGACTGAGGTTGATTACTTATGAAGAAGGACTGAGGTTGATTACTTATGAAGACTGACTGAGGTTGATTACTTATGAAGAAGGACTGAGGTTGATTACTTATGAAGACTGACTGAGGTTGATTACTTATGAAGACTGACTGAGGTTGATTACTTATGAAGAAGGACTGAGGTTGATTACTTATGAAGACTGACTGAGGTTGATTACTTATGAAGACTGACTGAGGTTGATTACTTATGAAGACTGACTGAGGTTGATTACTTATGAAGAAGGACTGAGGTTGATTACTTATGAAGACTGACTGAGGTTGATTACTTATGAAGACTGACTGAGGTTGATTACTTATGAAGACTGACTGAGGTTGATTACTTATGAAGACTGACTGAGGTTGATTACTTATGAAGACTGACTGAGGTTGATTACTTATGAAGACTGACTGAGGTTGATTACTTATGAAGAAGGACTGAGGTTGATTACTTATGAAGACTGACTGAGGTTGATTACTTATGAAGAAGGACTGAGGTTGATTACTTATGAAGACTGACTGAGGTTGATTACTTATGAAGAAGGACTGAGGTTGATTACTTATGAAGACTGACTGAGGTTGATTACTTATGAAGAAGGACTGAGGTTGATTACTTATGAAGACTGACTGAGGTTGATTACTTATGAAGACTGACTGAGGTTGATTACTTATGAAGACTGACTGAGGTTGATTACTTATGAAGACTGACTGAGGTTGATTACTTATGAAGACTGACTGAGGTTGATTACTTATGAAGACTGACTGAGGTTGATTACTTATGAAGAAGGACTGAGGTTGATTACTTATGAAGACTGACTGAGGTTGATTACTTATGAAGAAGGACTGAGGTTGATTA
>NC_084745.1:5813514-5846330 GCF_033978785.1 Entelurus aequoreus
CCACACGAAACGTAGCTTGCTCTCCTGGTTGTTGTCCACACGAAACATAGCTTTCTCTCCTGGTGGTTGTCCACACGAAACGTAGCTTTCTCTCCTGGTGGTTGTCCACATGAAACGTAGCTTGCTCTCCTGGTGGTTGTCCACACGAAACGTAGCTTTCTCTCCTGGTGGTTGTCCACACAAAACGTAGCTTTCTCTCCTGGTGGTTGTCCACACGAAACGTAGCTTTCTCTCCTGGTGGTTGTCCACACAAAACGTAGCTTTCTCTCCTGGTGGTTGTCCACACAAAACGTAGCTTTCTCTCCTGGTGGTTGTCCACACAAAACGTAGCTTTCTCTCCTGGTGGTTGTCCACACGAAACGTAGCTTTCTCTCCTGGTTGTTGTCCACACAAAACGTAGCTTGCTCTCCTGGTTGTTGTCCACACAAAACGTAGCTTGCTCTCCTGGTTGTTGTCCACACAAAACGTAGCTTGCTCTCCTGGTTGTTGTCCACACAAAACGTAGCTTGCTCTCCTGGTTGTTGTCCACACAAAACATAGCTTGCTCTCCTGGTTGTTGTCCACACAAAAAATAGCTTTCTCTCCTGGTGGTTGTCCACACAAAACGTAGCTTGCTCTCCTGGTTGTTGTCCACACAAAAAATAGCTTTCTCTCCTGGTGGTTGTCCACACGAAACGTAGCTTGGTCTCCTGGTTGTTGTCCACACGAAACATAGCTTGCTCTCCTGGTGGTTGTCCACACGAAACGTAGCTTGCTCTCCTGTTTGTTGTCCACACGAAACATAGCTTGCTCTCCTGGTGGTTGTCCACACGAAACATAGCTTGCTCTCCTGGTTGTTGTCCACACGAAACATAGCTTGCTCTCCTGGTGGTTGTCCACACGAAACATAGCTTGCTCTCCTGGTTGTTGTCCACACAAAACGTAGCTTGCTCTCCTGGTTGTTGTCCACACAAAACATAGCTTTCTCTCCTGGTTGTTGTCCACGCGAAACATAGCTTGCTCTCCTGGTTGTTGTCCACACAAAACGTAGCTTGCTCTCCTGGTGGTTGTCCACACGAAACGTAGCTTTCTCTCCTGGTTGTTGTCCACACGAAACATAGCTTTCTTTCCTGGTGGTTGTCCACACGAAACGTAGCTTTCTCTCCTGGTGGTTGTCCACATGAAACGTAGCTTTCTCTCCTGGTGGTTGTCCACACGAAACGCAGCTTTCTCTCCTGGTGGTTGTCAACACGAAACGTAGCTTTCTCTCCTGGTGGTTGTCCACATGAAACGTAGCTTTCTCTCCTGGTGGTTGTCCACACGAAACGTAGCTTTCTCTCCTGGTGGTTGTCCACACAAAACGTAGCTTTCTCTCCTGGTGGTTGTCCACACGAAACGTAGCTTGCTCTCCTGGTGGTTGTCCACACGAAACGTAGCTTGCTCTCCTGGTGGTTGTCCACACGAAATGTAGCTTGCTCTCCTGGTTGTTGTCCACACAAAACGTAGCCTACTCTCCTGTTTGTTGTCCACACGAAACGTAGCTTGCTCTCCTGGTTGTTGTCCACACGAAACATAGCTTTCTCTCCTGGTGGTTGTCCACACGAAACGTAGCTTTCTCTCCTGGTGGTTGTCCACATGAAACGTAGCTTGCTCTCCTGGTGGTTGTCCACACGAAACGTAGCTTTCTCTCCTGGTGGTTGTCCACACGAAACGTAGCTTTCTCTCCTGGTGGTTGTCTACACGAAACGTAGCTTTCTCTCCTGGTGGTTGTCCACACGAAACGTAGCTTTCTCTCCTGGTGGTTGTCCACACGAAACGTAGCTTTCTCTCCTGGTGGTTGTCCACACGAAACGTAGCTTACTCTCCTGGTTGTTGTCCACACGAAACATAGCTTTCTCTCCTGGTGGTTGTCCACACGAAACGTAGCTTTCTCTCCTGGTGGTTGTCCACATGAAACGTAGCTTTCTCTCCTGGTGGTTGTCCACACGAAACGTAGCTTGCTCTCCTGGTGGTTGTTCACACAAAACGTAGCTTGCTCTCCTGGTTGTTGTCCACACAAAACGTAGCCTGCTCTCCTGTTTGTTGTCCACACGAAACGTAGCTTGCTCTCCTGGTTGTTGTCCACACGAAACATAGCTTTCTCTCCTGGTGGTTGTCCACACGAAACGTAGCTTTCTCTCCTGGTGGTTGTCCACACAAAACGTAGCTTTCTCTCCTGGTGGTTGTCCACACGAAACATAGCTTTCTCTCCTGGTGGTTGTCCACACGAAACATAGCTTTCTCTCCTGGTGGTTGTCCACACGAAACGTAGCTTTCTCTCCTGGTGGTTGTCCACACAAAACGTAGCCTGCTCTCCTGTTTGTTGTCCACACGAAACGTAGCTTGCTCTCCTGGTTGTTGTCCACACGAAACATAGCTTTCTCTCCTGGTGGTTGTCCACACGAAACGTAGCTTTCTCTCCTGGTGGTTGTCCACATGAAACGTAGCTTGCTCTCCTGGTGGTTGTCCACACGAAACGTAGCTTTCTCTCCTGGTGGTTGTCCACACAAAACGTAGCTTTCTCTCCTGGTGGTTGTCCACACGAAACGTAGCTTTCTCTCCTGGTGGTTGTCCACACAAAACGTAGCTTTCTCTCCTGGTGGTTGTCCACACAAAACGTAGCTTTCTCTCCTGGTGGTTGTCCACACAAAACGTAGCTTTCTCTCCTGGTGGTTGTCCACACGAAACGTAGCTTTCTCTCCTGGTTGTTGTCCACACAAAACGTAGCTTGCTCTCCTGGTTGTTGTCCACACAAAACGTAGCTTGCTCTCCTGGTTGTTGTCCACACAAAACGTAGCTTGCTCTCCTGGTTGTTGTCCACACAAAACGTAGCTTGCTCTCCTGGTTGTTGTCCACACAAAACATAGCTTGCTCTCCTGGTTGTTGTCCACACAAAAAATAGCTTTCTCTCCTGGTGGTTGTCCACACAAAACGTAGCTTGCTCTCCTGGTTGTTGTCCACACAAAAAATAGCTTTCTCTCCTGGTGGTTGTCCACACGAAACGTAGCTTGGTCTCCTGGTTGTTGTCCACACGAAACATAGCTTGCTCTCCTGGTGGTTGTCCACACGAAACGTAGCTTGCTCTCCTGTTTGTTGTCCACACGAAACATAGCTTGCTCTCCTGGTGGTTGTCCACACGAAACATAGCTTGCTCTCCTGGTTGTTGTCCACACGAAACATAGCTTGCTCTCCTGGTGGTTGTCCACACGAAACATAGCTTGCTCTCCTGGTTGTTGTCCACACAAAACGTAGCTTGCTCTCCTGGTTGTTGTCCACACAAAACATAGCTTTCTCTCCTGGTTGTTGTCCACGCGAAACATAGCTTGCTCTCCTGGTTGTTGTCCACACAAAACGTAGCTTGCTCTCCTGGTGGTTGTCCACACGAAACGTAGCTTTCTCTCCTGGTTGTTGTCCACACGAAACATAGCTTTCTTTCCTGGTGGTTGTCCACACGAAACGTAGCTTTCTCTCCTGGTGGTTGTCCACATGAAACGTAGCTTTCTCTCCTGGTGGTTGTCCACACGAAACGCAGCTTTCTCTCCTGGTGGTTGTCAACACGAAACGTAGCTTTCTCTCCTGGTGGTTGTCCACATGAAACGTAGCTTTCTCTCCTGGTGGTTGTCCACACGAAACGTAGCTTTCTCTCCTGGTGGTTGTCCACACAAAACGTAGCTTTCTCTCCTGGTGGTTGTCCACACGAAACGTAGCTTGCTCTCCTGGTGGTTGTCCACACGAAACGTAGCTTGCTCTCCTGGTGGTTGTCCACACGAAATGTAGCTTGCTCTCCTGGTTGTTGTCCACACAAAACGTAGCCTACTCTCCTGTTTGTTGTCCACACGAAACGTAGCTTGCTCTCCTGGTTGTTGTCCACACGAAACATAGCTTTCTCTCCTGGTGGTTGTCCACACGAAACGTAGCTTTCTCTCCTGGTGGTTGTCCACATGAAACGTAGCTTGCTCTCCTGGTGGTTGTCCACACGAAACGTAGCTTTCTCTCCTGGTGGTTGTCCACACGAAACGTAGCTTTCTCTCCTGGTGGTTGTCTACACGAAACGTAGCTTTCTCTCCTGGTGGTTGTCCACACGAAACGTAGCTTTCTCTCCTGGTGGTTGTCCACACGAAACGTAGCTTTCTCTCCTGGTGGTTGTCCACACGAAACGTAGCTTACTCTCCTGGTTGTTGTCCACACGAAACATAGCTTTCTCTCCTGGTGGTTGTCCACACGAAACGTAGCTTTCTCTCCTGGTGGTTGTCCACATGAAACGTAGCTTTCTCTCCTGGTGGTTGTCCACACGAAACGTAGCTTGCTCTCCTGGTGGTTGTTCACACAAAACGTAGCTTGCTCTCCTGGTTGTTGTCCACACAAAACGTAGCCTGCTCTCCTGTTTGTTGTCCACACGAAACGTAGCTTGCTCTCCTGGTTGTTGTCCACACGAAACATAGCTTTCTCTCCTGGTGGTTGTCCACACGAAACGTAGCTTTCTCTCCTGGTGGTTGTCCACACAAAACGTAGCTTTCTCTCCTGGTGGTTGTCCACACGAAACATAGCTTTCTCTCCTGGTGGTTGTCCACACGAAACATAGCTTTCTCTCCTGGTGGTTGTCCACACGAAACGTAGCTTTCTCTCCTGGTGGTTGTCCACACAAAACGTAGCCTGCTCTCCTGTTTGTTGTCCACACGAAACGTAGCTTGCTCTCCTGGTTGTTGTCCACACGAAACATAGCTTTCTCTCCTGGTGGTTGTCCACACGAAACGTAGCTTTCTCTCCTGGTGGTTGTCCACATGAAACGTAGCTTGCTCTCCTGGTGGTTGTCCACACGAAACGTAGCTTTCTCTCCTGGTGGTTGTCCACACAAAACGTAGCTTTCTCTCCTGGTGGTTGTCCACACGAAACGTAGCTTTCTCTCCTGGTGGTTGTCCACACAAAACGTAGCTTTCTCTCCTGGTGGTTGTCCACACAAAACGTAGCTTTCTCTCCTGGTGGTTGTCCACACAAAACGTAGCTTTCTCTCCTGGTGGTTGTCCACACGAAACGTAGCTTTCTCTCCTGGTTGTTGTCCACACAAAACGTAGCTTGCTCTCCTGGTTGTTGTCCACACAAAACGTAGCTTGCTCTCCTGGTTGTTGTCCACACAAAACGTAGCTTGCTCTCCTGGTTGTTGTCCACACAAAACGTAGCTTGCTCTCCTGGTTGTTGTCCACACAAAACATAGCTTGCTCTCCTGGTTGTTGTCCACACAAAAAATAGCTTTCTCTCCTGGTGGTTGTCCACACAAAACGTAGCTTGCTCTCCTGGTTGTTGTCCACACAAAAAATAGCTTTCTCTCCTGGTGGTTGTCCACACGAAACGTAGCTTGGTCTCCTGGTTGTTGTCCACACGAAACATAGCTTGCTCTCCTGGTGGTTGTCCACACGAAACGTAGCTTGCTCTCCTGTTTGTTGTCCACACGAAACATAGCTTGCTCTCCTGGTGGTTGTCCACACGAAACATAGCTTGCTCTCCTGGTTGTTGTCCACACGAAACATAGCTTGCTCTCCTGGTGATTGTCCACACGAAACATAGCTTGCTCTCCTGGTTGTTGTCCACACAAAACGTAGCTTGCTCTCCTGGTTGTTGTCCACACAAAACATAGCTTTCTCTCCTGGTTGTTGTCCACACGAAACATAGCTTGCTCTCCTGGTTGTTGTCCACACAAAACGTAGCTTGCTCTCCTGGTGGTTGTCCACACGAAACGTAGCTTTCTCTCCTGGTTGTTGTCCACACGAAACATAGCTTTCTTTCCTGGTGGTTGTCCACACGAAACGTAGCTTTCTCTCCTGGTGGTTGTCCACATGAAACGTAGCTTTCTCTCCTGGTGGTTGTCCACACGAAACGCAGCTTTCTCTCCTGGTGGTTGTCAACACGAAACGTAGCTTTCTCTCCTGGTGGTTGTCCACATGAAACGTAGCTTTCTCTCCTGGTGGTTGTCCACACGAAACGTAGCTTTCTCTCCTGGTGGTTGTCCACACAAAACGTAGCTTTCTCTCCTGGTGGTTGTCCACACGAAACGTAGCTTGCTCTCCTGGTGGTTGTCCACACGAAACGTAGCTTGCTCTCCTGGTGGTTGTCCACACGAAATGTAGCTTGCTCTCCTGGTTGTTGTCCACACAAAACGTAGCCTGCTCTCCTGTTTGTTGTCCACACGAAACGTAGCTTGCTCTCCTGGTTGTTGTCCACACGAAACATAGCTTTCTCTCCTGGTGGTTGTCCACACGAAACGTAGCTTTCTCTCCTGGTGGTTGTCCACATGAAACGTAGCTTGCTCTCCTGGTGGTTGTCCACACGAAACGTAGCTTTCTCTCCTGGTGGTTGTCCACACGAAACGTAGCTTTCTCTCCTGGTGGTTGTCTACACGAAACGTAGCTTTCTCTCCTGGTGGTTGTCCACACGAAACGTAGCTTTCTCTCCTGGTGGTTGTCCACACGAAACGTAGCTTTCTCTCCTGGTGGTTGTCCACACGAAACGTAGCTTACTCTCCTGGTTGTTGTCCACACGAAACATAGCTTTCTCTCCTGGTGGTTGTCCACACGAAACGTAGCTTTCTCTCCTGGTGGTTGTCCACATGAAACGTAGCTTTCTCTCCTGGTGGTTGTCCACACGAAACGTAGCTTGCTCTCCTGGTGGTTGTTCACACAAAACGTAGCTTGCTCTCCTGGTTGTTGTCCACACAAAACGTAGCCTGCTCTCCTGTTTGTTGTCCACACGAAACGTAGCTTGCTCTCCTGGTTGTTGTCCACACGAAACATAGCTTTCTCTCCTGGTGGTTGTCCACACGAAACGTAGCTTTCTCTCCTGGTGGTTGTCCACACAAAACGTAGCTTTCTCTCCTGGTGGTTGTCCACACGAAACATAGCTTTCTCTCCTGGTGGTTGTCCACACGAAACATAGCTTTCTCTCCTGGTGGTTGTCCACACGAAACGTAGCTTTCTCTCCTGGTGGTTGTCCACACAAAACGTAGCCTGCTCTCCTGTTTGTTGTCCACACGAAACGTAGCTTGCTCTCCTGGTTGTTGTCCACACGAAACATAGCTTTCTCTCCTGGTGGTTGTCCACACGAAACGTAGCTTTCTCTCCTGGTGGTTGTCCACATGAAACGTAGCTTGCTCTCCTGGTGGTTGTCCACACGAAACGTAGCTTTCTCTCCTGGTGGTTGTCCACACAAAACGTAGCTTTCTCTCCTGGTGGTTGTCCACACGAAACGTAGCTTTCTCTCCTGGTGGTTGTCCACACAAAACGTAGCTTTCTCTCCTGGTGGTTGTCCACACAAAACGTAGCTTTCTCTCCTGGTGGTTGTCCACACAAAACGTAGCTTTCTCTCCTGGTGGTTGTCCACACGAAACGTAGCTTTCTCTCCTGGTTGTTGTCCACACAAAACGTAGCTTGCTCTCCTGGTTGTTGTCCACACAAAACGTAGCTTGCTCTCCTGGTTGTTGTCCACACAAAACGTAGCTTGCTCTCCTGGTTGTTGTCCACACAAAACGTAGCTTGCTCTCCTGGTTGTTGTCCACACAAAACATAGCTTGCTCTCCTGGTTGTTGTCCACACAAAAAATAGCTTTCTCTCCTGGTGGTTGTCCACACAAAACGTAGCTTGCTCTCCTGGTTGTTGTCCACACAAAAAATAGCTTTCTCTCCTGGTGGTTGTCCACACGAAACGTAGCTTGGTCTCCTGGTTGTTGTCCACACGAAACATAGCTTGCTCTCCTGGTGGTTGTCCACACGAAACGTAGCTTGCTCTCCTGTTTGTTGTCCACACGAAACATAGCTTGCTCTCCTGGTGGTTGTCCACACGAAACATAGCTTGCTCTCCTGGTTGTTGTCCACACGAAACATAGCTTGCTCTCCTGGTGGTTGTCCACACGAAACATAGCTTGCTCTCCTGGTTGTTGTCCACACAAAACGTAGCTTGCTCTCCTGGTTGTTGTCCACACAAAACATAGCTTTCTCTCCTGGTTGTTGTCCACACGAAACATAGCTTGCTCTCCTGGTTGTTGTCCACACAAAACGTAGCTTGCTCTCCTGGTGGTTGTCCACACGAAACGTAGCTTTCTCTCCTGGTTGTTGTCCACACGAAACATAGCTTTCTTTCCTGGTGGTTGTCCACACGAAACGTAGCTTTCTCTCCTGGTGGTTGTCCACATGAAACGTAGCTTTCTCTCCTGGTGGTTGTCCACACGAAACGCAGCTTTCTCTCCTGGTGGTTGTCAACACGAAACGTAGCTTTCTCTCCTGGTGGTTGTCCACATGAAACGTAGCTTTCTCTCCTGGTGGTTGTCCACACGAAACGTAGCTTTCTCTCCTGGTGGTTGTCCACACAAAACGTAGCTTTCTCTCCTGGTGGTTGTCCACACGAAACGTAGCTTGCTCTCCTGGTGGTTGTCCACACGAAACGTAGCTTGCTCTCCTGGTGGTTGTCCACACGAAATGTAGCTTGCTCTCCTGGTTGTTGTCCACACAAAACGTAGCCTGCTCTCCTGTTTGTTGTCCACACGAAACGTAGCTTGCTCTCCTGGTTGTTGTCCACACGAAACATAGCTTTCTCTCCTGGTGGTTGTCCACACGAAACGTAGCTTTCTCTCCTGGTGGTTGTCCACATGAAACGTAGCTTGCTCTCCTGGTGGTTGTCCACACGAAACGTAGCTTTCTCTCCTGGTGGTTGTCCACACGAAACGTAGCTTTCTCTCCTGGTGGTTGTCTACACGAAACGTAGCTTTCTCTCCTGGTGGTTGTCCACACGAAACGTAGCTTTCTCTCCTGGTGGTTGTCCACACGAAACGTAGCTTTCTCTCCTGGTGGTTGTCCACACGAAACGTAGCTTACTCTCCTGGTTGTTGTCCACACGAAACATAGCTTTCTCTCCTGGTGGTTGTCCACACGAAACGTAGCTTTCTCTCCTGGTGGTTGTCCACATGAAACGTAGCTTTCTCTCCTGGTGGTTGTCCACACGAAACGTAGCTTGCTCTCCTGGTGGTTGTTCACACAAAACGTAGCTTGCTCTCCTGGTTGTTGTCCACACAAAACGTAGCCTGCTCTCCTGTTTGTTGTCCACACGAAACGTAGCTTGCTCTCCTGGTTGTTGTCCACACGAAACATAGCTTTCTCTCCTGGTGGTTGTCCACACGAAACGTAGCTTTCTCTCCTGGTTGTTGTCCACACAAAACGTAGCTTGCTCTCCTGGTTGTTGTCCACACAAAACGTAGCCTGCTCTCCTGTTTGTTGTCCACACGAAACGTAGCTTGCTCTCCTGGTGGTTGTCCACACGAAACGTAGCTTTCTCTCCTGGTGGTTGTCCACACAAAACGTAGCTTTCTCTCCTGGTGGTTGTCCACACAAAACGTAGCTTGCTCTCCTGGTGGTTGTCCACACGAAACGTAGCTTGCTCTCCTGGTGGTTGTCCACACGAAACGTAGCTTTCTCTCCTGGTTGTTGTCCACACGAAACGTAGCTTTCTCTCCTGGTGGTTGTCCACACGAAACGTAGCTTTCTCTCCTGGTGGTTGTCCACACGAAACGTAGCTTTCTCTCCTGGTGGTTCTCCACACGAAACGTAGCTTTCTCTCCTGGTGGTTGTCCACACGAAACGTAGCTTTCTCTCCTGGTGGTTGTTCACACGAAACGTAGCTTTCTCTCTTGGTGGTTGTCCACACAAAACGTAGCTGGCTCTCCTGGTGGTTGTCCACACAAAACATAGCTTGCTCTCCTGGTGGTTGTCCACACAAAACGTAGCTTGCTCTCCTGGTTGTTGTCCACACAAAACGTAGCCTGCTCTCCTGTTTGTTGTCCACACGAAACGTAGCTTGCTCTCCTGGTGGTTGTCCACACGAAACGTAGCTTTCTCTCCTGGTGGTTGTCCACACAAAACGTAGCTTTCTCTCCTGGTGGTTGTCCACACAAAACGTAGCTTGCTCTCCTGGTGGTTGTCCACACGAAACGTAGCTTGCTCTCCTGGTGGTTGTCCACACGAAACGTAGCTTTCTCTCCTGGTTGTTGTCCACACGAAACGTAGCTTTCTCTCCTGGTGGTTGTCCACACGAAACGTAGCTTTCTCTCCTGGTGGTTGTCCACACGAAACGTAGCTTTCTCTCCTGGTGGTTCTCCACACGAAACGTAGCTTTCTCTCCTGGTGGTTGTCCACACGAAACGTAGCTTTCTCTCCTGGTGGTTGTTCACACGAAACGTAGCTTTCTCTCTTGGTGGTTGTCCACACAAAACGTAGCTGGCTCTCCTGGTGGTTGTCCACACAAAACATAGCTTGTTCTCCTGGTGGTTGTCCACACGAAACGTAGCTTTCTCTCCTGGTGGTTGTCCACACTAAACGTAGCTTTCTCTCCTGGTGGTTGTCCACACGAAATGTAGCTTGCTGTCCTGGTGGTTGTCCACACGAAACGTAGCTTTCTCTCCTGGTGGTTGTCCACACGAAATGTAGCTTGCTCTCCTGGTTGTTGTCCACACAAAACGTAGCCTGCTCTCCTGTTTGTTGTCCACACGAAACGTAGCTTGCTCTCCTGGTTGTTGTCCACACGAAACATAGCTTTCTCTCCTGGTGGTTGTCCACACGAAACGTAGCTTTCTCTCCTGGTGGTTGTCCACATGAAACGTAGCTTGCTCTCCTGGTGGTTGTCCACACGAAACGTAGCTTTCTCTCCTGGTGGTTGTCCACACGAAACGTAGCTTTCTCTCCTGGTGGTTGTCTACACGAAACGTAGCTTTCTCTCCTGGTGGTTGTCCACACGAAACGTAGCTTTCTCTCCTGGTGGTTGTCCACACGAAACGTAGCTTTCTCTCCTGGTGGTTGTCCACACGAAACGTAGCTTACTCTCCTGGTTGTTGTCCACACGAAACATAGCTTTCTCTCCTGGTGGTTGTCCACACGAAACGTAGCTTTCTCTCCTGGTGGTTGTCCACATGAAACGTAGCTTTCTCTCCTGGTGGTTGTCCACACGAAACGTAGCTTGCTCTCCTGGTGGTTGTTCACACAAAACGTAGCTTGCTCTCCTGGTTGTTGTCCACACAAAACGTAGCCTGCTCTCCTGTTTGTTGTCCACACGAAACGTAGCTTGCTCTCCTGGTTGTTGTCCACACGAAACATAGCTTTCTCTCCTGGTGGTTGTCCACACGAAACGTAGCTTTCTCTCCTGGTGGTTGTCCACACAAAACGTAGCTTTCTCTCCTGGTGGTTGTCCACACGAAACATAGCTTTCTCTCCTGGTGGTTGTCCACACGAAACATAGCTTTCTCTCCTGGTGGTTGTCCACACGAAACGTAGCTTTCTCTCCTGGTGGTTGTCCACACAAAACGTAGCCTGCTCTCCTGTTTGTTGTCCACACGAAACGTAGCTTGCTCTCCTGGTTGTTGTCCACACGAAACATAGCTTTCTCTCCTGGTGGTTGTCCACACGAAACGTAGCTTTCTCTCCTGGTGGTTGTCCACATGAAACGTAGCTTGCTCTCCTGGTGGTTGTCCACACGAAACGTAGCTTTCTCTCCTGGTGGTTGTCCACACAAAACGTAGCTTTCTCTCCTGGTGGTTGTCCACACGAAACGTAGCTTTCTCTCCTGGTGGTTGTCCACACAAAACGTAGCTTTCTCTCCTGGTGGTTGTCCACACAAAACGTAGCTTTCTCTCCTGGTGGTTGTCCACACAAAACGTAGCTTTCTCTCCTGGTGGTTGTCCACACGAAACGTAGCTTTCTCTCCTGGTTGTTGTCCACACAAAACGTAGCTTGCTCTCCTGGTTGTTGTCCACACAAAACGTAGCTTGCTCTCCTGGTTGTTGTCCACACAAAACGTAGCTTGCTCTCCTGGTTGTTGTCCACACAAAACGTAGCTTGCTCTCCTGGTTGTTGTCCACACAAAACATAGCTTGCTCTCCTGGTTGTTGTCCACACAAAAAATAGCTTTCTCTCCTGGTGGTTGTCCACACAAAACGTAGCTTGCTCTCCTGGTTGTTGTCCACACAAAAAATAGCTTTCTCTCCTGGTGGTTGTCCACACGAAACGTAGCTTGGTCTCCTGGTTGTTGTCCACACGAAACATAGCTTGCTCTCCTGGTGGTTGTCCACACGAAACGTAGCTTGCTCTCCTGTTTGTTGTCCACACGAAACATAGCTTGCTCTCCTGGTGGTTGTCCACACGAAACATAGCTTGCTCTCCTGGTTGTTGTCCACACGAAACATAGCTTGCTCTCCTGGTGGTTGTCCACACGAAACATAGCTTGCTCTCCTGGTTGTTGTCCACACAAAACGTAGCTTGCTCTCCTGGTTGTTGTCCACACAAAACATAGCTTTCTCTCCTGGTTGTTGTCCACACGAAACATAGCTTGCTCTCCTGGTTGTTGTCCACACAAAACGTAGCTTGCTCTCCTGGTGGTTGTCCACACGAAACGTAGCTTTCTCTCCTGGTTGTTGTCCACACGAAACATAGCTTTCTTTCCTGGTGGTTGTCCACACGAAACGTAGCTTTCTCTCCTGGTGGTTGTCCACATGAAACGTAGCTTTCTCTCCTGGTGGTTGTCCACACGAAACGCAGCTTTCTCTCCTGGTGGTTGTCAACACGAAACGTAGCTTTCTCTCCTGGTGGTTGTCCACATGAAACGTAGCTTTCTCTCCTGGTGGTTGTCCACACGAAACGTAGCTTTCTCTCCTGGTGGTTGTCCACACAAAACGTAGCTTTCTCTCCTGGTGGTTGTCCACACGAAACGTAGCTTGCTCTCCTGGTGGTTGTCCACACGAAACGTAGCTTGCTCTCCTGGTGGTTGTCCACACGAAATGTAGCTTGCTCTCCTGGTTGTTGTCCACACAAAACGTAGCCTGCTCTCCTGTTTGTTGTCCACACGAAACGTAGCTTGCTCTCCTGGTTGTTGTCCACACGAAACATAGCTTTCTCTCCTGGTGGTTGTCCACACGAAACGTAGCTTTCTCTCCTGGTGGTTGTCCACATGAAACGTAGCTTGCTCTCCTGGTGGTTGTCCACACGAAACGTAGCTTTCTCTCCTGGTGGTTGTCCACACGAAACGTAGCTTTCTCTCCTGGTGGTTGTCTACACGAAACGTAGCTTTCTCTCCTGGTGGTTGTCCACACGAAACGTAGCTTTCTCTCCTGGTGGTTGTCCACACGAAACGTAGCTTTCTCTCCTGGTGGTTGTCCACACGAAACGTAGCTTACTCTCCTGGTTGTTGTCCACACGAAACATAGCTTTCTCTCCTGGTGGTTGTCCACACGAAACGTAGCTTTCTCTCCTGGTGGTTGTCCACATGAAACGTAGCTTTCTCTCCTGGTGGTTGTCCACACGAAACGTAGCTTGCTCTCCTGGTGGTTGTTCACACAAAACGTAGCTTGCTCTCCTGGTTGTTGTCCACACAAAACGTAGCCTGCTCTCCTGTTTGTTGTCCACACGAAACGTAGCTTGCTCTCCTGGTTGTTGTCCACACGAAACATAGCTTTCTCTCCTGGTGGTTGTCCACACGAAACGTAGCTTTCTCTCCTGGTTGTTGTCCACACAAAACGTAGCTTGCTCTCCTGGTTGTTGTCCACACAAAACGTAGCCTGCTCTCCTGTTTGTTGTCCACACGAAACGTAGCTTGCTCTCCTGGTGGTTGTCCACACGAAACGTAGCTTTCTCTCCTGGTGGTTGTCCACACAAAACGTAGCTTTCTCTCCTGGTGGTTGTCCACACAAAACGTAGCTTGCTCTCCTGGTGGTTGTCCACACGAAACGTAGCTTGCTCTCCTGGTGGTTGTCCACACGAAACGTAGCTTTCTCTCCTGGTTGTTGTCCACACGAAACGTAGCTTTCTCTCCTGGTGGTTGTCCACACGAAACGTAGCTTTCTCTCCTGGTGGTTGTCCACACGAAACGTAGCTTTCTCTCCTGGTGGTTCTCCACACGAAACGTAGCTTTCTCTCCTGGTGGTTGTCCACACGAAACGTAGCTTTCTCTCCTGGTGGTTGTTCACACGAAACGTAGCTTTCTCTCTTGGTGGTTGTCCACACAAAACGTAGCTGGCTCTCCTGGTGGTTGTCCACACAAAACATAGCTTGCTCTCCTGGTGGTTGTCCACACAAAACGTAGCTTGCTCTCCTGGTTGTTGTCCACACAAAACGTAGCCTGCTCTCCTGTTTGTTGTCCACACGAAACGTAGCTTGCTCTCCTGGTGGTTGTCCACACGAAACGTAGCTTTCTCTCCTGGTGGTTGTCCACACAAAACGTAGCTTTCTCTCCTGGTGGTTGTCCACACAAAACGTAGCTTGCTCTCCTGGTGGTTGTCCACACGAAACGTAGCTTGCTCTCCTGGTGGTTGTCCACACGAAACGTAGCTTTCTCTCCTGGTTGTTGTCCACACGAAACGTAGCTTTCTCTCCTGGTGGTTGTCCACACGAAACGTAGCTTTCTCTCCTGGTGGTTGTCCACACGAAACGTAGCTTTCTCTCCTGGTGGTTCTCCACACGAAACGTAGCTTTCTCTCCTGGTGGTTGTCCACACGAAACGTAGCTTTCTCTCCTGGTGGTTGTTCACACGAAACGTAGCTTTCTCTCTTGGTGGTTGTCCACACAAAACGTAGCTGGCTCTCCTGGTGGTTGTCCACACAAAACATAGCTTGTTCTCCTGGTGGTTGTCCACACGAAACGTAGCTTTCTCTCCTGGTGGTTGTCCACACTAAACGTAGCTTTCTCTCCTGGTGGTTGTCCACACGAAATGTAGCTTGCTGTCCTGGTGGTTGTCCACACGAAACGTAGCTTTCTCTCCTGGTGGTTGTCCACACTAAACGTAGCTTTCTCTCCTGGTGGTTGTCCACACGAAACGTAGCTTTCTCTCCTGGTGGTTTTCCACACGAAACGCAGCGTGACTACCGCTTGGTTCCCAGGCTGTAGACCTTGTCACAAAACCAAGGCAGGCATGTTTGTTTTCCTGTTCCGGTTTCCTGTTCTGGCCGTTAAAAAGATGTTTCTGAGCATTAATTCAAGTTTTGTTGATGGCCACCCGTACACAATAAAGTTCCCCCGACACAGCGAGCTCCTGTCAGTCACATCCAGCGGCGAGCTTGCACCGCATGGCCGTCGTCATCCTCAGAGGCCGCTTCCTTTTGAGCTTGTTCTTCAGGAGCCAGAAGAAAGACTGAGACATGTAATCTGTCTTTGCTGGAGCTCGGTGCATGAGAGAGGCGAGCAGGTGGGACGTCATGAGAGAGGCGAGCAAGTGGGACGTCACACCGCAGGCTTGCGTAAGCCGAGCGGAAGTCAAGCAGAGATTCCTCATTAGCTTCAAAAGGGTGGAAAGCAAGACGTTAAGATGGTGCATGAGCTGGGGATGAAGGGAAGAGAGCATAAAGCCAAGGAGCACTTTGTAAAGATAGAATGCTGATCATTAGTTTCTTTACTGGGTCAATACCACCAGCCGAGTCAACATGGACACCTGGAGTGCTGCACCAGACCTCCAGCACACTTTTAATGGTCTGCATCCAAGGGGATCCTGCCTAAGAAAAGTTTAAAACGAGATTTGATCATCTTCTTTTATCCACCAAAATTCAAATGCCACTGTGAGCAACTTTCTGCCAAACATTGCAGGGAACGACGTCGTCCTTTCTGCCAAACATTGCAGGGAACGACGTCGTCCTTTCTGCCAAACATTGCAGGGAACGACGTCGTCCTTTCTGCCAAACATTGCAGGGAACGACGTCGTCCTTTCTGCCAAACATTGCAGGCAACGACGTCGTCCTTTCTGCCAAACATTGCAGGGAACGACGTCGTCCTTTCTGCCAAACATTGCAGGGAACGACGTCGTCCTTTCTGCCAAACATTGCAGGCAACGACGTCGTCCTTTCTGCCAAACATTGCAGGGAACGACGTCGTCCTTTCTGCCAAACATTGCAGGGAACGACGTCGTCCTTTCTGCCAAACATTGCAGGCAACGACGTCGTCCTTTCTGCCAAACATTGCAGGGAACGACGCCGTCCTTTCTGCCAAACATTGCAGGGAACGACGTCGTCCTTTCTGCCAAACATTGCAGGGAACGACGTCGTCCTTTCTGCCAAACATTGCAGGGAACGACGTCGTCCTTTCTGCCAAACATTGCAGGGAACGACGTCGTCCTTTCTGCCAAACATTGCAGGGAACGACGTCGTCCTTTCTGCCAAACATTGCAGGGAACGACGTCGTCCTTTCTGCCAAACATTGCAGGGAACGACGTCGTCCTTTCTGCCAAACATTGCAGGGAACGACGTCGTCCTTTCTGCCAAACATTGCAGGGAACGACGTCGTCCTTTCTGCCAAACATTGCAGGGAACGACGTCGTCCTTTCTGCCAAACATTGCAGGGAACGACGTCGTCCTTTCTGCCAAACATTGCAGGGAACGACGTCGTCCTTTCTGCCAAACATTGCAGGGAACGACGTCGTCCTTTCTGCCAAACATTGCAGGGAACGACGTCGTCCTTTCTGCCAAACATTGCAGGCAACGACGTCGTCCTTTCTGCCAAACATTGCAGGGAACGACGTCGTCCTTTCTGCCAAACATTGCAGGGAACGACGTCGTCCTTTCTGCCAAACATTGCAGGGAACGACGTCGTCCTTTCTGCCAAACATTGCAGGGAACGACGTCGTCCTTTCTGCCAAACATTGCAGGGAACGACGTCGTCCTTTCTGCCAAACATTGCAGGGAACGACGTCGTCCTTTCGCCTGAGAAACATTCTTGAGAGTTGAAACCCGAACAAATAACTGTTATTATTTAAATTATATTTCAATCAATTTAAGTTCCTATCCTACCATTCTATTCTGAATTACTCTGAAAATGACTTGTATCCACAACATTGGCACAGTTTTCAGTGTTGCCCAAACATTCAATTATTTCTGGCAGCCTGCCACAGTAAAATTTGGCCCACCAAAAGTACATTTTTTGAAAAACTACATTTCTTATTTTTTTTGGATTTGACATTCCAGGACTTTGCCAGGTGATTTTTAACCTGCCGTGTCCTGGCAGACTGTGTTTGTTTGAACTTGGACATAATTGGCTTCCGCAGATATTTAGCACATTTAGCATAAAAGTTAGTATTTCAGTAAGTTGAAAAGCATTTGCTGTTTTAGTCCTTTTGTTTGTTGAACATTTACAAGTTGAAAATGAACCCTGAGCTAATTCTTGTTGTCCTGTCAAAGGGATCTGCCATTGTATGTTAGCATTAAGCTAGCAGCACATGTGGCTACTTTTATTTGTTTTTGTATTTCTTTTTGAAGTTTACACCAAGCTGACAATTTAAGAGGATTGTTATGTGCACTTCATGTGTAAATGACTATTTTCCTTTGTGTACACTAACTTCATTGTGGAGAATATCCATAAACAACCACAAGTCAAGGACTGTTTAGCTTAGCTGTCTTCCCCTGGTGTCCAAAGTACAGCAACCTGTTTTTTATCATTTTACGGGGAAATAGAGAAAAAATATATAATAAGAAACATGTTGATAATAATAAAAACTAATAATAACACAAATGTGTCTTTAAATATTTATGCATCGATTTTTATAGCCTTTTTTAAAATGCAATGCTTCAAAGCCTGCTATGCAAATGTTACGATTATATTATTCTGAAGAAGCACGCCGCCATTAATAGATTGCAGTTATGTGGCAATCTAATATAATCTAAAATAATGGAATCTAATCTAATCTTAGATAATGGGTATAAACCAGGGGTCACCAACCTTTTTGAAAGCAAGAGCTACTTCTTGGGTAGTGATTAATGCGAAGGGCTACCAGTTTGATACACACTTAAATAAATTGCCAGAAATAGCCAATTTGCTCAATTTACCTTTAACTCTATGTTATTATTAATAATTAATGATATTTACACTTAATTGAACGGTTTAAAAGAGGAGAAAACACAAAAAAAAATGACAATTAATTTTTGAAACATAGTTTATTTTCAATTTCGACTCTTTAAAATTCAAAATTCAACCGAAAAAAAGAAGAGAAAAACTTAAAAAAAGAATTTATGGAACATCATTAGTCATTTTTCCTGATTAAGATACATTTTAGAATTTTGATGACATGTTTTAAATAGGTTAAAATCCAATCTACACTTTGTTACAATATATAACAAATTGGACCAAGCTATATTTCTAACAAAGACAAATCATTATTTCTTCTAGATTTTCCAGAACAAAAATTTTAAAAGAAATTCAAATGACTTTGAAATAAGATCTAAATTTGATTCTACAGATTTTCTAGATTTGACAGAATAATTTTTTTGAATTTTAAATCATAATAAGTTTGAAGAAATATTTCACAAATATTCTTCGTTGAAAAAACAGAAGCTAAAATGAAGAATTAAATTAAAATGTATTTATTATTCTTTACAATAAATAAATAAAATACTTGAACATTGATTTAAATTGTCAGGAAAGAAGAGGAAGGAATTTAAAAGGTAAAAAGGTATATGTGTTTAAAAATCTTAAAATCATTTTTAAGGTTGTATTTTTTCTCTAAAATGGTCTTTCTGAAAGTTATAAGAAGCAAAGTAAAAAAAAATAATGAATTTAAACAAGTGAAGACCAAGTCTTTAAAATATTTTCTTGGATTTTCAAATTCTATTTGAGTTTTGTCTCTCTTAGAATTAAAAATGTCGGGCAAAGCGAGACCAGCTTGTTAGTAAATAAATCAAATGTAAAAAATAGAGGCAGCTCACTGGTAAGTGCTGCTATTTGAGCTATTTTTAGAACAGGCCGGCGGGCTACTCATTTGGTCCTTACGGGCACCGCGTTGGTGACCCCTGGTATAAACAATACCATTCACCTTCAACCTTTGCACTTGGCAGAGGTAATACATGTAACAAAAGTATTGGGACTTTTTTAAAAATAGAACATTTCAGGGAATATTTATTGGATTTTCTTGTCCAGAAAGAACAATTACGAAGGTAATCTGCGTTGAAGGAGATGGTTTCATCTTCATAATTCTGCACATTCTGTTCTGGATGTGGAGCAAGTTGTGGAAGTTGAACTTTGTTCCCAACTAACTTTACATGTCGCTTGACTGGCTACATCTGCTCAAATCCAGGAGTGCTCTTAAGCCGTTAAGCAAACGTTAATCTTGGGAATGCAAGCCCCCCAACATGGAAGCCAAAAGGAAGTACAGCCAATGAATCATGACCACAAACTGCAAATGTTAAGCAGACTATGGAACTCATTATCTCCATTCTATTCATGGAATCAAACAAGCAAAGACAATTACAACAAAAGAGTGGCTTTGATACCGAGCGCATCTGTGGCGCTGCGTTTAGAAAACTGCACCAGGTCCAGCATCTCTGCTGACGAACACACTCCTTGTTTGCAGTGAGCTGCTTTGGATGAACATGCAAGCAGCACACATGTTGGCGTTCAAACAGGAGTTCAAAACATCCTGCTCTTTGGTGACCAAACACACTTCCGAGGGTGGATGTCTGCAAGGAACATTTTAGAGAATCAGAGCAGGAAAATGGTTGATTGGCGTATAAATCCCCTGACAATCCTCCATTGGGAAGTGTTGAAGATGTCAGAGCATTCCTGAGGCTTCATCCATTAAGCACTGAAGACCAGAATCTCTGCAAAAGATAACATGACCTCAGCCTTCGGGGGGCCAAAGAGTGAATGAGAAGTAAAAGAGGCCGGCAGATGAAGTCCAACTATGGAGTCCATCATCTCTTGGGTGGCACAGAAGATAGAGGAAGGGGAGGAGGTCTGGATCACACTTTGCACATGTACTGTATATTGTCCCACCAGATGGCACTGTTTTGGTTTCTCCTCAAAATGTTACGTCCTCAACCTCACCTTCTCAAGGTGGTCTTTGGATTGTGGGCTTTCTTGTCCTGTTTTCTTTTCTTATGTGGAATGCAGTGTTTCTGATGCATTCATTTATTTGTGGCGGTCTGAATTTGTGGCACAAATACATTTGGCACTCCCTATTACCTTGGATTTCCACTGGATGCATAACGTGTGTTGCATGGTACTTCCACCCTAGTCAGTGTGTAAGTTTCTGCAGCAGCCCTTCTTACGCAACACATGTGCAGAACTTCTATCTTGGCCAAATGCGAGGTAGAGCGGGAGAAAGTGTGGCACATAAAACAAATCTTATCGGCACCTGGTCTGCCAGAGCATAATATGTAGCAGGAAGGATCAGTGTTACTAACGTAGAAACATTATATTTAGCAAGCGTTCAAACCTCTCTGGATGCTAGGAGTGTAACAGTTAACAAATTCATACTCTGAGTTTTATGGCCAAAATCCTACCAGGTTCTCATAAGTTTTATATCTGTGATCAAACACAAGCGATCACAAAATGTGAAGCATGCACTGTGGAAGTGGAATCCCACTCCACTATGGAACCACTATCCAAAATGTGTGATAACCGAGCTGTGTTGGTTGACTTGTTTGCAGAAGAGCAGCAGGGAAAGAGCTTGATCAATTGAATACTTGCTAGTTATCCACAGCCACTTTGAGTTCCAGGTGAAGGCTCAAAGTGCCTTGCAGCATCCAAGAATGTGGCATTGAGTCGTTTGCTTTTGCTGTCCTAAATAGATCTGCTGATGCTATTGCTAGAAAGCTAATGTTGTTTCCAGTCTATAGAGCGCAGCCACCACACTTTTCAGACTCATTGTATTTTGTACATAATTGGCAGCACAAGTTTATAAGCTGCATATGTACATGTTGAGAGAGGAAATATCGACAGTGCCTGAAACACGGCATACCGGAGAGGGGATTGAGGCTTTGTCCTTCTCCTCATTCGCCGTGTGGCACTGAGGCTTTCAGGGCCTTTTAGTGGTGGTTTGTGCTTTCATTCCATCTTTGGCTTTGCATTTTGTTGTGTCTTTTCCAAGATGAGAGTGAGTGTATAACGTGCTAAATGGCCGACTGAATGCAGCGCTTTGTCATCAAACATGAGCGTGCTTGAACAATTTGATGGGTCCACTGAGACCCATTCAACCATTTCATTGGTCTAATGTGATGAGGCTAAATGTGTTGGCAGCTTTTGAAGCTGAAACTTTCCAGAGAGTAGCTGCAGCATTGTGCAAATGTCAAGGTTCAAATCTGGGGGAAAGTAGCATGCCTACAATGACCATGTAATGCATCACACATTTTACAGTTCCTTTTGGAATCGTTTGTCACATGGACAAGAATGTATTTTTCTTTATAAACAGACAAGTTAGCACATTCGAATAGTGATAAAAATGATTGCTCTGATTACGTATAGATGCAGATTGATCATTTTATTTGAACTGCACATGCTTCGGATGCTTACCTGAGGTTGTTACATGCTGGTGGCGAGTTTCGCTTCAAAAGACACCCCAATTTAAAAAAAACTGTTACCAAATACATGATGTTCATTCAAGTAAAACATTAACATGTCCCAAAAAATTGCATGAAAATATTGATGTTTTTAAACTCGATTTAAATCAAGCAGTAATTGACTATGAACATTTGTAATAAAAAGAAAATAATAATTGCTTGACATTTTTCTCTGCTTATTTGCCACTACTTAAAGGAACTGTTTGCTAACTCTCCAATGTATTTGACACAGAATAGCATAGGTCTTCGAGAACGTGATGTAGAGTACGTCATTTCAGTGACGTTAACTAATGATAGCAATTTGGATTGTTAGCGTTAGCTGTCATTGAATGTATATTCTATCATAACAACATGACAAATTGTTCCTTGCTTCTCTTGGACTGATTTTGTACGTGTGCACGCACTCTCTGCGCATACCTGTTGACCAGACCGGGTGAGTGACCGCCGTAAACAACAATCTTTCTATTCGGGCCTGTAAAAATGTTCATTACATAAACTTAGTAATTGTGAAAAATATAGACAATTGTAAAACAATGTACTGTGTTAAAGCGCTAATAGTAGCATGAGCTCACCGGTGCTGTTTTTGTGATATTTTTGTTATGAAAAATGCAACTGTGAGGAAGTCCCAAACAGCCCCTTTAAGCTAAGGCGATAATTACAGTTGGTATTGGAAATACAGACCAACAATGTTACTTCATGTTTTCTTCATACTGTAAACCAAAACCCCACTCAAAAAGTCTTTTGGAGGTCACAGACTGAATATGGAATAATAAATATGGACACAATATTGCTCAAGAGTACGGTCAGGGAGACAGGCCTCCCGGCTGTTATATCTTTTTTAATGAAAGTCATATCCGGCATGTTGTGTCCTCCCACACGTGTATCCACTATTGTCTATCTCCCTACAGAGAAGTTGGGCCTGGAAACTGCAATATTTCATATCTGTCTGAGCAAACAAAAACCCATCTGGAGTTAGAGAACTAATACGAAAAGGAAAATAAAGTACTCTCGGACGCTTGGAAGGCTGCTATAATTTCTTCCAACATCAAGTGTTGTACACGATGTAGCGTTCATGAGGATAATCAGGTGTTTTTTTAAAAAGCCTTCATGGTTTGGAAACCCTCCACGATTAGGTTTCCATAAAAATAAACGTTCTTAAACACCTTAATCTGATAGTGTTTTGATTTCGAAAAGTCGGACTAACACACCTGGTTTAAGCGTTTGAAAACCACTTCTCTCAAGGGGGTGTGTGCATCTTTGGTATGGCACATGCCAGATAAAAGCCGTTAGCAACAACTTGAATGAAGAGGAGACTATTTGCTTCACAAATGAAAACAACAAAGCATTTTGAAGTGTATCGATGGGAGAAACAAAATAAACTGAGATTTATTTAAGAAGGTAGCTAAGGAAATGGACAATGTGAGCTTCATTCGTACTCCAGAAGAAACAGGAGTGAGGTGGAAGAGAATGAAGCAGGTTCTTTACAAGGCAAAGAACACAAACCTCTTCAGTCCAAACTGATTAGAAATAAGTCTGTGTTACGCACAACTGGCACGTTTGTACACAACAACAGCAACTCTCATTGGAAGCGCTATCGAGGCACGCTCGGTCTTGTCCTTTGGACTCAAAACTCCTTTCATCATTCCAAAGCCTATTGAATGAACTTCGAGACATTCGAAAGTTTTCCATTCACCATCCAAAGATTCCTTCAAACAACTCTCTTTCCCCAGGACCTGCATCCTGCAACTCCGAGACCTTTATCCAAGGATTGAAGGAGTTGTGTCATACTCATACACACTTGCACATACACGGTACCAAGTTTGGACTCAAGTCCCAGCAAGTACCAGGAAAGGTCGTAATAAATGGACAGTAAAGGAGAACAGCAATCAATAGCAAACAACCTGAGGCGCTTCACAAGAGGAAGGACCGAGATGAGCTGGCTAAAAACAGAGAGTAGATTAAATCAAAAATAAGAAATAGCACGGCGGTTGGGGGCACAGAAAGAAGAGCAGAGGCAGAATCTGGAGCTGTCAGACTGCTGACCACTAACCGGCTGTCTCTGAGCCTGGTGGTATCTCTCCTTTCCTGAGGGGAGGCACACGAGGTAAGACATTCCAGAGTGCACTGAGACTTCACACTTAGGTGTGAAAATATAAACTAAACTTACTAAATCAGACTCATTTAGAGCATGGAAACTTAGTCAGTGTCTCACTTGTTGTTGACGGCCCTACAGCCAGCCGTGCATTAGTTGTAGTTCCACCACAGTACTGACATTTGACCACGGCTCTGAGTGTTCTACCACCATTCCTAGGAGTCGACGAGGGATCATGTGGAACACTGCCATCGAAACAAAAACACTTGGTGCACCGCCTGTATGCGGGGGGCCTGTATGCGAGGGCGTGTATGCGGGGGCGTGTATGCGGGGGCGTGTATGCGGGGGCGTGTATGCGGGGGGCCTGTATGCGGGGGGCCTGTATGCGAGCGCGTGTATGCGGGGGCGTGTATGCGGGGGGCCTGTATGCGGGGGCGTGTATGCGGGGGGCCTGTATGCGAGCGTGTGTATGCGGGGGCGTGTATGCGGGGGGCCTGTATGCGGGGGCGTGTATGCGGGGGGCCTGTATGCGAGGGCGTGTATGCGGGGGCGTGTATGCGGGGGCGTGTATGCAGGGGCGTGTATGCGGGGGGCCTGTATGCGAGCGCGTGTGTGCGGGGGCGTGTATGCGGGGGGCCTGTATGCGGGGCGTGCATGCTACAACAGTAGTGGGCCTCATTCATGACAACAAGGACATGGACTACAGGGAGGAGGTGAAACATCTGGTTGACTGGTGCAGAACCAACAACCTGGTCCTGTACGTTGACAAGACCAAGGAGATCATCGTCGACTTCAGGAGACACCAGTCCAGTCACACTACACTGTTCATCAACGGCACAGCAGTGGAGATGGTAAGCAGCACCAAGTTCCTGGGAGTGCAGATAACCGACAATATGACCTGGTCCCTACACACCGGAGCTCTTGTAAAAAGAGCTCAGCAGCGTGAGGACGGCGGAAAAGATCATCAGGACTCATCTTCCTCCTATCCATCCATCCATCCATTAGAAATTATTGGAAACCCAAAGACAGCCATGACATTATGTCCTTTACAAGTGTATGTAAACTCTTCATTGCGACTGTATGTACATATGCACATATATACATACACTATATATATATACATACACTATATATACTGTATATATATATATATATATATATATATATATATATATATATATATATATATATATATATATATATATATATACACACACACACACACACACACACACACACACACGTATATATACATACACTATATACATACATATATATATATATATCTTGATCTCTTATATTCATGACCACAGGTCTTTCAGCCAGTGGTCTGGAAGCTGCACAGGTCCTAACTACTGCCTGTGGTCCTAACTCCTGTCTTTGGTTCTAACTCCTGCCTGTGGTCCTAACTACTGCGTTTGGTTCTAACTCCTGCCTGTGGTCGTAACTCCTGACTTAGTTTCTAATTCCTGCATTTGTTTTCTAATTCCGGCCTGTGGTCCTTATTCCTGCCTTTGGTTCTAACTCCTGCCTGTGGTCCTAACTCTTGCTTTTGGTTCTAACTCCTGTCTGTTGTCCTAATTCCTGCATTTATTTCTAATTCCTGCCTGTGGTCCTAACTCCTGCCTGCTGTGTACTCACGGGCAGGCAGACTGAAATATGAAGGCTGAAGACAAGCCATGTTTCCAGAATGCTAAACTCTCTCCCTTGACCCCCCCCCCCCCCCCCCCCGCCCTCCCTGTGCCCTGCAACAAATCTGACGCCTAATTAATCCTGAAGGTCTTTTGTTCCACTGAGGGTCCCCCCTCCCCCAACACAACTCCCCCAGTCCACTGCAGTCCATCCATCCTCTGGCTCACTTCTTCCATTCTCATGGAGGCCAACACTTTCTGAACACTTATTTTATCCTCCCCCACGAGGCCAAGTCCAGTCCGGCAAAGCAGATCCAGGTAACAGATCAGGTGTTATACTGTTGGGATATTTACCATGAACTGCTAATTAGACTCATATAAATACTTACAATGATCAAGAATGGTTACTAATGAGAAGCTGATGATATATTTAGACGTACTGTTTGAGCTCGATTGCAAAGATGATAATTAAGATATTTTTCACTTTCGTTTGACAATCAAAAATATTGTTTTGTATAACCAGAACAAAAGACGGTTAACCTTTTAGTAAAATGATGAATATAAACAAGATATTAGTTTTACACATTGTCATTTTCATTATATTTAGAAAACAGCCCATCCCATTTCAGTTGGCACCCCTAACTGTACGTCCACCAACACCTCAGTTCCCACACCACCATGTTACTGTACGTCCACCAACTCCTCAGTTCCCACACCACCATGTTACTGTACGTCCACCAACTCCTCAGTTCCCACACCACCATGTTACTGTACGTCCACCAACTCCTCAGTTCCCACACCACCATGTTACTGTACGTCCACCAACTCCTCAGTTCCCACACCACCATGTTACTGTACGTCCACCAACTCCTCAGTTCCCACACCACCATGTTACTGTACGTCCACCAACTCCTCAGTTCCTAGACCACCATGTTACTGTACGTCCACCAACTCCTCAGTTCCCACACCACCATGTTACTGTACGTCCACCAACTCCTCAGTTCCCACACCACCATGTTACTGTACGTCCACCAACTCCTCAGTTCCCACACCACCATGTTACTGTACGTCCACCAACTCCTCAGTTCCCACACCACTATGTTACTGTACGTCCACCAACTCCTCAGTTCCCACACCACCATGTTACTGTACGTCCACCAACTCCTCAGTTCCCACACCACCATGTTACTGTACGTCCACCAACTCCTCAGTTCCCACACCACCATGTTACTGTACGTCCACCAACTCCTCAGTACCCACACCACCATGTTACTGTACGTCCACCAACTCCTCAGTTCCCACACCACCATGTTACTGTACGTCCACCAACTCCTCAGTTCCTAGACCACCATGTTACTGTACGTCCACCAACTCCTCAGTTCCTAGACCACCATGTTACTGTACGTCCACCAGCTCCTCAGTACCCACACCACCATGTTACTGTACGTCCACCAGCTCCTCAGTACCCACACCACCATGTTACTGTACGTCCACCAGCTCCTCAGTACCCACACCACCATGTTACTGTACGTCCACCAACTCCTCAGTTCGCACACCACCATGTTACTGTACGTCCACCAACTCCTCAGTACCCACACCACCATGTTACTGTACGTCCACCAACTCCTCAGTACCCACACCACCATGTTACTGTACGTCCACCAACTCCTCAGTTCGCACACCACCATGTTACTGTACGTCCACCAGCTCCTCAGTACCCACACCACCATGTTACTGTACGTCCACCAGCTCCTCAGTACCCACACCACCATGTTACTGTACGTCCACCAACTCCTCAGTTTCCACACCACCATGTTACTGTACGTCCACCAACTCCTCAGTTTCCACACCACCATGTTACTGTACGTCCACCAACTCCTCAGTACCCACACCACCATGTTACTGTACGTCCACCAACTCCTCAGTACCCACACCACCATGTTACTGTACGTCCACCAACTCCTCAGTTCGCACACCACCATGTTACTGTACGTCCACCAGCTCCTCAGTACCCACACCACCATGTTACTGTACGTCCACCAGCTCCTCAGTACCCACACCACCATGTTACTGTACGTCCACCAACTCCTCAGTTTCCACACCACCATGTTACTGTACGTCCACCAACTCCTCAGTACCCACACCACCATGTTACTGTACGTCCACCAACTCCTCAGTACCCACACCACCATGTTACTGTACGTCCACCAACTCCTCAGTTCGCACACCACCATGTTACTGTACGTCCACCAGCTCCTCAGTACCCACACCACCATGTTACTGTACGTCCACCAGCTCCTCAGTACCCACACCACCATGTTACTGTACGTCCACCAGCTCCTCAGTACCCACACCACCATGTTACTGTACGTCCACCAACTCCTCAGTTCCCACACCACCATGTTACTGTACATCCACCAACTCCTCAGTTCCCACACCACCATGTTACTGTACGTCCACCAACTCCTCAGTTCCCACACCACCATGTTACTGTACGTCCACCAACTCCTCAGTACCCACACCACCATGTTACTGTACGTCCACCAACTCCTCAGTTCGCACACCACCATGTTACTGTACGTCCACCAGCTCCTCAGTACCCACACCACCATGTTACTGTACGTCCACCAGCTCCTCAGTACCCACACCACCATGTTACTGTACGTCCACCAACTCCTCAGTTTCCACACCACCATGTTACTGTACGTCCACCAACTCCTCAGTACCCACACCACCATGTTACTGTACGTCCACCAACTCCTCAGTACCCACACCACCATGTTACTGTACGTCCACCAACTCCTCAGTTCGCACACCACCATGTTACTGTACGTCCACCAGCTCCTCAGTACCCACACCACCATGTTACTGTACGTCCACCAGCTCCTCAGTACCCACACCACCATGTTACTGTACGTCCACCAGCTCCTCAGTACCCACACCACCATGTTACTGTACGTCCACCAACTCCTCAGTTCCCACACCACCATGTTACTGTACGTCCACCAACTCCTCAGTTTCCACACCACCATGTTACTGTACGTCCACCAACTCCTCAGTACCCACACCACCATGTTACTGTACGTCCACCAACTCCTCAGTACCCACACCACCATGTTACTGTACGTCCACCAACTCCTCAGTTCGCACACCACCATGTTACTGTACGTCCACCAGCTCCTCAGTACCCACACCACCATGTTACTGTACGTCCACCAACTCCTCAGTTCGCACACCACCATGTTACTGTACGTCCACCAGCTCCTCAGTACCCACACCACCATGTTACTGTACGTCCACCAACTCCTCAGTTCCGACACCACCATGTTACTGTACGTCCACCAGCTCCTCAGTACCCACACCACCATGTTACTGTACGTCCACCAACTCCTCAGTTCCCACACCACCATGTTACTGTACGTCCACCAACTCCTCAGTTCCCACACCACCATGTTACTGTACGTCCACCAACTCCTCAGTTCCCACACCACCATGTTACTGTACGTCCACCAGCTCCTCAGTTCCCACACCACCATGTTACTGTACGTCCACCAACTCCTCAGTTCCCACACCACCATGTTACTGTACGTCCACCAACTCCTCAGTACCCACACCACCATGTTACTGTACGTCCACCAGCTCCTCAGTACCCACACCACCATGTTACTGTACGTCCACCAGCTCCTCAGTACCCACACCACCATGTTACTGTACGTCCACCAACTCCTCAGTTCCCACACCACCATGTTACTGTACGTCCACCAACTCCTCAGTTTCCACACCACCATGTTACTGTACGTCCACCAACTCCTCAGTACCCACACCACCATGTTACTGTACGTCCACCAACTCCTCAGTACCCACACCACCATGTTACTGTACGTCCACCAACTCCTCAGTTCGCACACCACCATGTTACTGTACGTCCACCAACTCCTCAGTTCGCACACCACCATGTTACTGTACGTCCACCAACTCCTCAGTTCGCACACCACCATGTTACTGTACGTCCACCAGCTCCTCAGTACCCACACCACCATGTTACTGTACGTCCACCAACTCCTCAGTTCGCACACCACCATGTTACTGTACGTCCACCAGCTCCTCAGTACCCACACCACCATGTTACTGTACGTCCACCAACTCCTCAGTTCCCACACCACCATGTTACTGTATGTCCACCAACTCCTCAGTTCCCACACCACCATGTTACTGTACGTCCACCAACTCCTCAGTTCCCACACCACCATGTTACTGTACGTCCACCAACTCCTCAGTTCCCACACCACCATGTTACTGTACGTCCACCAGCTCCTCAGTTCCCACACCACCATGTTACTGTACGTCCACCAACTCCTCAGTTCCCACACCACCATGTTACTGTACGTCCACCAACTCCTCAGTTCCCACACCACCATGTTACTGTACGTCCACCAACTCCTCAGTTCCTAGACCACCATGTTACTGTACGTCCACCAACTCCTCAGTTCCTAGACCACCATGTTACTGTACGTCCACCAGCTCCTCAGTACCCACACCACCATGTTACTGTACGTCCACCAGCTCCTCAGTACCCACACCACCATGTTACTGTACGTCCACCAGCTCCTCAGTACCCACACCACCATGTTACTGTACGTCCACCAACTCCTCAGTTCGCACACCACCATGTTACTGTACGTCCACCAACTCCTCAGTACCCACACCACCATGTTACTGTACGTCCACCAACTCCTCAGTACCCACACCACCATGTTACTGTACGTCCACCAACTCCTCAGTTCGCACACCACCATGTTACTGTACGTCCACCAGCTCCTCAGTACCCACACCACCATGTTACTGTACGTCCACCAGCTCCTCAGTACCCACACCACCATGTTACTGTACGTCCACCAACTCCTCAGTTTCCACACCACCATGTTACTGTACGTCCACCAACTCCTCAGTTTCCACACCACCATGTTACTGTACGTCCACCAACTCCTCAGTACCCACACCACCATGTTACTGTACGTCCACCAACTCCTCAGTACCCACACCACCATGTTACTGTACGTCCACCAACTCCTCAGTTCGCACACCACCATGTTACTGTACGTCCACCAGCTCCTCAGTACCCACACCACCATGTTAATGTACGTCCACCAGCTCCTCAGTACCCACACCACCATGTTACTGTACGTCCACCAACTCCTCAGTTTCCACACCACCATGTTACTGTACGTCCACCAACTCCTCAGTACCCACACCACCATGTTACTGTACGTCCACCAACTCCTCAGTACCCACACCACCATGTTACTGTACGTCCACCAACTCCTCAGTTCGCACACCACCATGTTACTGTACGTCCACCAGCTCCTCAGTACCCACACCACCATGTTACTGTACGTCCACCAGCTCCTCAGTACCCACACCACCATGTTACTGTACGTCCACCAGCTCCTCAGTACCCACACCACCATGTTACTGTACGTCCACCAACTCCTCAGTTCCCACACCACCATGTTACTGTACATCCACCAACTCCTCAGTTCCCACACCACCATGTTACTGTACGTCCACCAACTCCTCAGTTCCCACACCACCATGTTACTGTACGTCCACCAACTCCTCAGTACCCACACCACCATGTTACTGTACGTCCACCAACTCCTCAGTTCGCACACCACCATGTTACTGTACGTCCACCAGCTCCTCAGTACCCACACCACCATGTTACTGTACGTCCACCAGCTCCTCAGTACCCACACCACCATGTTACTGTACGTCCACCAACTCCTCAGTTTCCACACCACCATGTTACTGTACGTCCACCAACTCCTCAGTACCCACACCACCATGTTACTGTACGTCCACCAACTCCTCAGTACCCACACCACCATGTTACTGTACGTCCACCAACTCCTCAGTTCGCACACCACCATGTTACTGTACGTCCACCAGCTCCTCAGTACCCACACCACCATGTTACTGTACGTCCACCAGCTCCTCAGTACCCACACCACCATGTTACTGTACGTCCACCAGCTCCTCAGTACCCACACCACCATGTTACTGTACGTCCACCAACTCCTCAGTTCCCACACCACCATGTTACTGTACGTCCACCAACTCCTCAGTTTCCACACCACCATGTTACTGTACGTCCACCAACTCCTCAGTACCCACACCACCATGTTACTGTACGTCCACCAACTCCTCAGTACCCACACCACCATGTTACTGTACGTCCACCAACTCCTCAGTTCGCACACCACCATGTTACTGTACGTCCACCAGCTCCTCAGTACCCACACCACCATGTTACTGTACGTCCACCAACTCCTCAGTTCGCACACCACCATGTTACTGTACGTCCACCAGCTCCTCAGTACCCACACCACCATGTTACTGTACGTCCACCAACTCCTCAGTTCCCACACCACCATGTTACTGTACGTCCACCAGCTCCTCAGTACCCACACCACCATGTTACTGTACGTCCACCAACTCCTCAGTTCCCACACCACCATGTTACTGTACGTCCACCAACTCCTCAGTTCCCACACCACCATGTTACTGTACGTCCACCAACTCCTCAGTTCCCACACCACCATGTTACTGTACGTCCACCAGCTCCTCAGTTCCCACACCACCATGTTACTGTACGTCCACCAACTCCTCAGTTCCCACACCACCATGTTACTGTACGTCCACCAACTCCTCAGTACCCACACCACCATGTTACTGTACGTCCACCAGCTCCTCAGTACCCACACCACCATGTTACTGTACGTCCACCAGCTCCTCAGTACCCACACCACCATGTTACTGTACGTCCACCAACTCCTCAGTTCCCACACCACCATGTTACTGTACGTCCACCAACTCCTCAGTTTCCACACCACCATGTTACTGTACGTCCACCAACTCCTCAGTACCCACACCACCATGTTACTGTACGTCCACCAACTCCTCAGTACCCACACCACCATGTTACTGTACGTCCACCAACTCCTCAGTTCGCACACCACCATGTTACTGTACGTCCACCAGCTCCTCAGTACCCACACCACCATGTTACTGTACGTCCACCAACTCCTCAGTTCGCACACCACCATGTTACTGTACGTCCACCAGCTCCTCAGTACCCACACCACCATGTTACTGTACGTCCACCAACTCCTCAGTTCCCACACCACCATGTTACTGTACGTCCACCAACTCCTCAGTTCCCACACCACCAAGTTACTGTACGTCCACCAACTCCTCAGTTCCCACACCACCATGTTACTGTACGTCCACCAACTCCTCAGTTCCCACACCACCATGTTACTGTACGTCCACCAGCTCCTCAGTTCCCACACCACCATGTTACTGTACGTCCACCAACTCCTCAGTTCCCACACCACCATGTTACTGTACGTCCACCAACTCCTCAGTTCCCACACCACCATGTTACTGTACGTCCACCAACTCCTCAGTTCCTAGACCACCATGTTACTGTACGTCCACCAACTCCTCAGTTCCTAGACCACCATGTTACTGTACGTCCACCAGCTCCTCAGTACCCACACCACCATGTTACTGTACGTCCACCAGCTCCTCAGTACCCACACCACCATGTTACTGTACGTCCACCAGCTCCTCAGTACCCACACCACCATGTTACTGTACGTCCACCAACTCCTCAGTTCGCACACCACCATGTTACTGTACGTCCACCAACTCCTCAGTACCCACACCACCATGTTACTGTA